>NW_010331118.1:3357-52885 GCF_000700745.2 Antrostomus carolinensis | reverse complement strand
GAAAGCGTAGCGATATTGACTGTCTGTAACATCCAGGCTCTTGGGCAGAGGGAGCCTTTCACTTGGAAAGGAGGGAGAGGACAGGTCTTGGCACTAGTGACACTGAGACTGGTGTGTGTGTCAGCATGCAGGGGTGCTTCTTGGTTCCCTAAATGAATTTAATGCAGTCCCTCTCTGCACGCTTGCAAAACTTAGTATTAATTTTCTGTTTGTATGGACATAATTTCTGGGACCTTCACCTATCCTCGCTTGTGAGCCAGGGAAGTACACCCAGCTCCGTTTGTTGCTGGGTGCTGAGGCACAGGGAGAGGTAAGAGGCTTGTTGATCCTCAGAGAGGAGCTTTACAGTGGCCAGGGCTGTGGCTGAGGCTTTCCAGGCTGTGAACTAGCACACGCCTGGTGGCCTGTCCTTCCTCTGTGTGAGTCCTGTCTTGGTCTGAGTGGTAAACTAGCTTAGAGCATAAAGCAGAAATACAGCTGTGAATGCTGCTGAGTGCCATTTTGCCCCCATGCAGGTGGTGCACCCCTGTTCTTCTTGGCAGCATAAATGGAGTTGCATGACCTTAGATTCTGGCCGATTAAATTAACTTCATTTCTCATTCTGTTCAGAATAGGCAGTGTGCTGCCCCCTTGCAATTCTGGAGGCACTCCAGCACCAGGCTCAGTCTTACCCTTTGCCTTGGAGCACTGACACTTCTTCAGCTGCTTATGGGACAAGCTCACAGTTACTTAGCTCTTGCTGGTTTTGGTGGGTAGCATCTCCCTGGCCTTTGCTTGGGACTTGCTAGGATGTTGTGCCACAACAGAGAATCTCTTCTCCACAAAAATCCTTTTGCTATAGTGATAGAAAAGCCCCTGCAACCCTCTGGCCAGGTTTTAAAAGTCCTGGATGCTTTTTTCAGGAACTTGAGAGGAGGAGACAAACAACATTGCTGTGTGACGTTGCCTTTTGCTTCATCAGCACTGATGATGTGAACCTGGACTGTGCATGAAGCTCCTCCAAGCTTCTTCCCAGTCTGTGGAGAGCATGACTGGGAACCCAAGAGTTTCCAAAGACAGTTGTACTGTCATTCAACTTGGGGGAAGAAAAGTCTGTGTCTTATGTTGTCAGTGAGCTAGCTATGTAATATAAATGAAAGCCTTTTCTTTTCTACCTCCCCAACTTCATGGAGTTTGGGCTTTTTTCTCTCCTGCAGTTTGTCTGGACTCATGGGTCAAGCTGGGTAGTTCCTGTTCCTTGTTATGGAAGCCACTTTTTTCTCTCCACCTTCCAGCTCTCGGCTGAGAACAGGTCTTTCACCTTCTCCAGCCTCAAAGGGTTGGTTGACACTAAAGCATGGAGAGACTTTGTGCCAAGAGCAGAGGCACAGAAAGTCTTTGTTCCTTATAAAAGCCTTTGTTGAAATAGAAGGAAAGCTGTCTTTCCTGAACTGCTTTGCTGATGGCATAGTATTTCTGGGCAGTAAGTGAGGGATCTCAGCACTGCCTGAAAGAGGAGGCTTGTTTTTAGCTGCTACTGCAATTTAGATAAAGCAGGTTTAGGCCCAGTTTGAGTTGGCTAGATTTCAACTGATGCTGTCCCTTTTAATTCTGTCAGCTCATGTCTTGTTCCTGCCTGGGAAATGAACTTGGCTCGTTGCTTCTCAGCTGTTCAGTACAGTTCATTCAGTTGGTTTATTTAAAATAAAGAGAAGGTTAAAAAAAAAAAAAAAAAGACCTCTCTCCTCTCTGTGCTTTGCATCAGTCCATGTGCCCTGAGGCTGCTTCCAGATGCTGGGGATGGACAAAGCAGCAATGCTTGTAAATCTGATATAGGGTTGCCTTTATAAATACACAAGTCGTTTTAGCCTTCACACTGCATGTGGGCTGCCACCAGGAGAGGGAGGAAAGAAGCAGGCACGGAGACCAGAGGAAGCTGTGTGACACATCACCACGCAAGGCCGCTGCAGCAGCAGTGGTAGGACAGCCAGCAGGCTCCGCACCCTGGGACGCTTGGATGCCAGCCCCTAGCAGGTGTTCATCCTGAGTGGCCACAGTTCAAGATCAGAACTGATCTTGCTAATGTTCTCTGCCTAGAGTGGAGGGGAGCTGAGCTTTCTGCAGGAAGCCTTTCCTCCATCCTGCCCAGAGCCTCCCTGCTGCAGAAGGGTGAGGAGGAGCCAGCGTGCTGGGGACCAGCAAGCCCCATTAAGAAGAACATCTCTGAATCCTGGGTAAGGAAGTGGGAGAGAAGCTGCACATGGTCAGCCCAGCTTTGGACAAAGGCTCTGTCCCCTGTACTGAAGGAGGAATGCAAGACAAAGGAAAGAGCTCAGGGAAGGCAGAAAACTCCCCCTCCTGCTGGTGTGAGGTCCTTTGGCATCTTATATACGAGGTCTTTGTCCCACCCGGCCTCTTCTGGGAAACGGAAGCGGCCGCTCTAATAGTTAAAGGCTTCTGCACAGAATAGTGTTGCCTCCTCCTATCGAGGAGCTGAAAGCCACAACACAGAGGGATTGTTCTGCAGTCCAGGAGCATCCTCTCTCGCTGCCTGTGTGCAATTGTTTGGGATGCACAGAGGAGAGTTTGAAGGTTATACATAGTGAGTAGCTATGTGAAAAGGACTGTTTTTTCCCTTGACAGCTGCCAAGCCCATGTTAGATAAAACTGCAGAGAAGAGTGGACTGAGCTGGAAGTTGGGTTCACTGTTACATACCAACCTTCTTACACTTTCTATTGAAGATCTGTGCAGCAAGTGGTGTTCAAACTGTGCTTTCTGACTAACCCACTCTGCACTCTGCCTACGAGAGTGGCAGTACACGGAGCTCATTACAGACCATCTTCTGACAGCCTCAGATGCAAAGATCCTTTGCAGCAGCCTGCTCAGCCAGGAGGCAGCAAAAGGGCACAGCAGGGGAAGTGTTTTGTTCTTGGTGGGGAACAGAAACTGGGAGAGTATATTCAGAGGCTGCATGCAACCCAGAGCCTCTGGAAAATGGACTCTCCTGCTTTTTGGTTTAAAATCAGGGCCTTAAAGGAATTGTCTTGGAACACTTGGGATTGTGTTTCAAAAGATGCTCCATAAACAGGCTGGTCATTTTGCATTTGAATAGTAAATATAGCTCTTGGACTAAACTTGTGTGTTTCTTTTTCACCACTGTCATGGATTGGTAGAGCTCAATGTGTAATTAATATTTTATACAAATATGTGTGAATACAGAGATCCTCTGTTTCCTGCCCTTCGGCCTCCTGCTTTGCCAAAATAAAACAAAAGTTTGGCCTGTGCAAGCTTTAAATTCCTGAAAATTTAAGAGAAAATAATCAACGACTGAGAAAAATGCTACAGTGCACTCTCAAAGACCCTTGCCCTTCCTGTCCAGAACTAATGCTTGGGTAACTAGAACTTTTCTGAAGAGATTGCAGTGTGATAATTCTGTAGGTGTTTTCTCGCAGACTGTCTTCCCTTTCTTGAGTAATTTTTGCTAGAAGGGATACACCCTAGTGCAGTCTTGCAGTCTCTGTCAGACGTGCTGTGAAGACTGTTAAAAGAAGCTGCTTGCATCTTCTTTGGGTCCTTCAGAGAAGGATAGTGCCTTTGCTTCCCTTTCAAGCTTCTTGAAACATCTTACAGATAGATATCTAGGGGAAGATCGCAATTGACTGTAGAGTCTTACAGTGCTCTTGTGTCCATCTAAGTATCCATCCTTCTCCGTGGCTTGCACAAATGCAAGTATGAGGGAGGTCAAACAAGAAGAAAAACAGTTTTTCTCTCCTGCTCTAGTTGTCTTCCCTCACTGGGAACACCTAAAGGTTGCTAAATGCTGTGGGTACAAATTCTAGTTGCACCTGGCTGGGAAACGTTCAGGTAACCATAAAACATTCTGGCTTCTACCTGTCAGAACCCAGGATAGGATTTTTAAATGAAAGGCAAGTATCTCTTCAAGTTGGCCACGTGGGACCATGTAATCTGTAAATAAACTGTCATTAAATACCTATTTTGAGCTGAGTCCTTATCTGACAGGAGATCCTGCTGTATAACATCCTTTCTTGCTCCTGGGCCTCCACCCCATCCTGAGGCTATTCAGTTTCTGAAACTATTGAAGATATAAATACCATCCTTTGAAGGGGAGCTGTAAAACATGTCTTGTTCAGGTGAAGGATGCAGAAAGCTGGTAGCAGCACAGCTGGACAGAGGTGGAAGAGTCTCTTGCCTGGCCTGGAGCTCAGTGTGTTGCTCCTGCTCCCTTGTGGTTGACAGTCTGGAGGACAGAGAGGGTAAGGAGAAGATTGTCCCACTTGACTGTTGGAGGAGTTGAAAGCAGCTCAGCCCTGCAGCACCGAGGGACAGTGCACCTGACTGACGGGGTATAGAGGAGCAAGAGCTTGGAGCAGGAGAGTTTTGTGGGGCTGTGAAGGAACAACTTGCACACGTGTTGATTTTTCTTTCTCTGACATGCTCAGCAACGCCAGGTAAGTCCTTTCATGCTGCCATGACTTCCTTCAGCCTTCCCTCCCTGTGGGAGGGAGCTGTGCAGATAAATCTGTAGTTAGGTAAGAACTGTGTTGTTGCAAAAGCAAGGCGGGAGATGCATCCTGCCCCAGGCAGCGCTTGTGCCGAGGGGGTGCCAAGCCTGCTGGATGTGCTAGCTCCTGCCTCTGCTGACTGCCAGGGCTGGGGAAGGCTGTGAGGAGCAGAAGTGGAGGAGCTGGATGAAGTCGTGGGGAGGAGAGGAAGCGTGGGAGGAGGTGGCTGGCGGAGCAGGCAGTGCGGAGTCAGGGAGAGGACAGGGGGCCCACCACTCGCAGAGGGTGGGAGCGTGCCCTGGGCACGGGAGTCACTCGCTGGGAGCCTGCGTGAGAAATTCTCGGAGGCTGCAGTCATGGAAATTGTATATGTGCGTAGAGATGGGCAGGGAGATGGAGCGAGCCAGACACGCAGATGTGTAAGGGATAGAAAGAAATGTCCTGGAAAACAGAAGAGGTAGAGGAGACCCAGAACCAAATTGGTTATTGTATTATGGCATTTTACCATTTGTTTTTCGGCTAAAATATTGCACTCATCCTGTATCACATAAGGCATCCAGGTGCCCGAGATCTGCTTTGTAATAAGAAAAGCAGCATTTGTAAATCCATCAGTGGAAGCTGCAGTACAGCGAGACACCTTTTCTACCATCCCACTATTAGTAGGGGTGAGTGAGGGCTCTGAGCCGGGCACCGAGGAGTGAGGAATCACATCGGTCCTGCTGGTGATGTACCCTGGGGAGGCACGGGAGGGCCTGATTCTGGACCCTTCGTCTCACTTCCAGTCCAGGGGACTTAAATGACAAAATAAGTTTATAGATGCTTGCATAAATTGATGGAGCTCTTTTGAGAGGATCATTAATTTTCTAGACTTGACAACCTGGAGCTGTGCAGTAATCAGCTTTGCATTTTCAACCTGCTGATCCATTTAAAAAAATATAATAATCTGCATGATGCTTCTGAATGTATCTGCAAACCTCAGAGGTCAAGCAGTCCTTACAGTACTGATAATCTGGGGGTTATTCCACACTTTTTTTTTTTAAAAAGAACATTTTCCTTAGGCCCCTTGTTTCTAAAAGCCCAATTTGAATCCCTGCAGTGGAGCTATTGTTTAATTGTACTCCAGGGATTTAATTCTTTCTCGCGCATTTTGTCAATGCTGCATGTCTGCAACAGGCAGCAGCACCATGTGAATTTGCACCTCTTTGGAGTGCCTGGCTGGGGCAGTTCCTGTTTCCCAGACAGGAGATAAGGGGCAGCAAAACTGAACTGAAAAAGAAAAACAGGGACAAAAAGCATTTTTTAAATGTAATGCAAATATCTCATGACTTGGATTCTACTTGTATGTTCTTAGAACACATTCATCTTGAGTTGAAAATGAAATTATAATCTAACTGACAGTGGGCCCCACAGATTATATCACAACTGTTTTTCCCCTTTACTGATCCATGTGTGCAGTCCTTTGTAGGTTAGGAAACTAAGCAGACAGACTGAATTTAGCATTAATTTGATTATCCCTAGATTATCTTAATTTAATGTGACTGGCAAATGAGTCTGAATGAAGTATTTTTCTTTATACTGTTTTTTTAATTTGCATGTGTAATGAGTAGCAATAACTATTACTTTCAGATTTTTAGACATGATTTTCATGTTTACCTTCTGTATTTAATATAGCTACATCTTTGCATTCATACTTATATCCATTATCGAGCTAGTTAGAAATATATTAAGTAGCTGTGGTGAAAAATACAGCTAATACATTTCAGTGTTGGACTCTGCGTCTGCCCTTAGTTTGTCTCAATTAATTCTAACTGTTCTGTCTGCAGCATGGTACTGAAAAACAGCACCAAATCTTACTTGTGACAGATTGCCAGATTGCTTTTTTTTTTTCTTCTTTTAACAAAGCCAGACTGAATGTTAAAAAACTGTTGGAGAAAATACATTTATATAATAAATTATACGGATTGTGCATGGGGTAATAGCAGTGCAATAAATTACATTATTTCTGTAAGTATCGGATAAGCTGCGTTCAATTTAAACGTCTGGCTGTATCACTGTCATGCTGGTCAGGAACTCACTGGGAGCCTTTTTAACATTCCTGCACCCATAAGTCATGGAGTCAAAAATCCTTCTTTGCTTTGCCATCAAATACAGAATTTCTCTGACGTCTCTCTGACTCGCTACCTGCGGTTTAGTTAAGATCTCACAGTCCAATACAAAAGGCAGGTTTGCAGCCCTCAGAGCAGCGAGTTTTCAAGCTGCTGAGTGATGCGGATAATGAAGGTCTGGCTCGTGTGAGGGATGTGGTCATCTTGTTTGTGTGCCAGCATCCCCAGTGGCACACACTGCTGCAGATTTATTTGGTATATTTTTTTAGACCAAGCTAGCAGAGAAGTGCCGGGCGTTGTGCTCACATAGCTAAGCAATGTCACTCGCTCAAGGAGGTGATCCAGGTAGCTGCTGCTTTCTCAGGGGGACAAGCAGAATTGTGTCTTTCAGCATCATCTTGCACATATCCCAGAAAAAAGCCACCATGGCTTTCTGCAGAAACAAGAGCAACACAGAAACTTGCTTTTGAAGGTTATGAGTGCAGTAGAGCAGCTGTTTTCCCAAAATCAGGCATGTTTAGTAGTTAATGCACTTAGGGCTTCTCCAGCTCTGTGGTATCGGCTCAGAATCCGTAACACACTGCCCAGATGGATTTATCTAACTGATGAGTTAAAACAGCTTAACCCCTCCATTGTACGTTTTAACTGGCATTTAGAAGGAGGAGGCCTCTTAGAAGAGACACAAAGGAACTATCAGGCTACAAATCTATTCTCCTAATACCCAGGGTAACAAGCTCACTGGAGATGTTCTTTGGCCCAGGTTCAGCCTGTAGCCACCTTTTGGATGGCACTCTCAGCTCCCACTACTTGTCGTGGTTTCCCATCTTTTTCAACTCGTTCCCTGTGGCTACTGAAGGGAGTAAGGGCTCCTATCAGGATCCCATACGTGCAAAACTGGCAGGTTTAAAAATGAAATTGGAAATACAATGAGAAGTAATCTGTGTTTCTCTCCAGAGCTAGCTAACGCCTCCTGAGCGTAGATTGCATGCATTGCACTGTTTATAAAACATCTTGAGGCCAAGAATATTACTTGGGTTTATTTCTTTAGGCATCAGCTATATTTAGTCAAATTCAAGATGGGAGGAATGCACTCCAAGAAAATACATTAGCAATGCTACACAAAGAAAATTTACTAGTCCACAGTGGAATGGTTCCCTCTGAGTTATTTCCCCAGTTCTCATTATAGAGCAGTTGGATAGTAAAGTTAGGAGAGATTGTGGAGCTGAATTATGACCATTGCTGCATGAAGGAACCTCACCTGCTTTATGAGGGCTGTAAAAGGAAATGGATAATGACATTTTAAAGACTTCAAAATATGGGAAGCTTAACAGAGTGGTCTGCTATAATTGTCTTATAGATGCTGCTTTTGCATAATAGAATGGTACAAGAGCTGGTCTATGGGAAATTTAGAGACTTCTGATTTCTGTGGAGCTGGAAATAGGCTTCAGAGTTACTACTATAAATTATGAAATAAAATAGTAAGTTTGAAATGAAATGTTTTAATGATTTCCTTGTTGAATTCTTATGAAATCAATAGCTCCCTATGAAGCAGTTTGATTTCATGGAATCAGCATTCCCTAAAAGAAAGAAAAAAAACTAAAAAAACCACAGTAGTTTTTGTTAAAACACAAACTTGCAGAAAAAGAACCAGTTTCAAGTCTGTGAGGATGTATCACCTTGCTGCATTAGGTTTAAGTTCTGTTAGTAGTGCCCCTTCCAAGCAGGAAGGGTGTGAGTGTCCAAGAGATTACTGTAAGCAAGCCTGTGTATTTACAGTGCATCCAGCACTCCCATGGTAACTGCTGAAGGATATGTATTTATCCTGGGGCAGGTCAGGTAGATTAGCTCTTCCTTCCGTGGAGGGAACATGTAACCACCTCAGGTTTACTGCAAGGCAGAAGCGTTCCAACAGTTCCTGTGAATCAGCTCATACGCAGTAAATCAGAGCCTTAGTTTACTCCTGAGGATTTGCTGATTTAGCCATATACTAAAATAATTTGGATTTAATTTTTTGACATATTTTTCTTTCAGCTCCTTTGCTATTTAACTCCTCCTGCTGATGGCTAGATAATTTCTGTGCTTTGCCATCTGTCCTACGCATTTGACAATTCCCTAGTGAGGTCCTGGTAACTTTTCCTGGTGACTATTGTTTTTGCTGTGCTCACCTAAGGAAACAGGCTCATGCAGTCCTGTTGTTCTCCTGCCTGAAAGACTGACTGTGCTACCTTAATGGTGTTTGAACCTGTTGGCCAATGTCAAACAGACTTAACAGACTGGTAGGGCTCTTGGAGAGACTTGGTTCTTAAAGGATTGTAAAAATGAGCAGGTGAGTAAAAATGCTAACTGTGCCCTCTGCAGAGGAGAAGAGTGGAAATGTGTTACACTCCACCTTACACACAGTGAATCTAGGTAGGGTCATCCTGTTGTGCCGTATCTGCTGTAGTAAAAGCTGTAGTCAGAGCTCCTTCGTCCTTAGGCAATGATGAATCCATCCACAACGTGCAAACCCACAAGGAAAAGAGCATCCTTAGTTCCCCTGTCCTTTGAAGTCTTCTCCAGGCTTACTCCTGGGCATGGGAGCACACCAACTGGACACTGATTTGAGGCTTGCTATTTATTAGAAAAATGTCAGACATATTCCATTATGTGAAATGGTTTCCCTGGACATGTCATAGCTCTTGTTGGCTTTGCTGTGGAGTCAGGTAACACCAAGTTCAAAGAGGCAGGAGTCTTTGCAGCAGCAAATGACACCCAAGTCCTGGCAGGCTGAACACTGGGTACTTGAAATGGTAAAGAAGGTGCTTGTTCAGTAGTAGCCTGTGATTTTTCACAGCTACTGCCAAAAGCCATCTCACCTTTTCCTGGATTCTGGACACAAATGTATTTTGTCTTATTAAGAAACACAGTGCAAAAGGACTTTGTAACACCTGTTGTGATTCAATCCCTCCTCAAAACCAGTAAGAAAGGTTGCTGTTATATACTAATCTGCACAGCATTACAGCAGGTCAAAAGGGTTGTTGTGGCAGAGCTTGTTAAGAGTGAAAAGTTGGATTGATGGTTGCTGTGTATGGACACGGATAAAGCAGAGGCTGTTATTGAATCTACCAGGGCCCGGGACAGCAGCACAGTTGTGATGGGATCCTGCAAAACCAGCTTTGCTGCTGAGGCTGTAAACTTCCAGGTTTACTGAACTGAGATAATTTGCGAAGGAATGTTCTGTGTGTATCTGAAAGGGGAGTCATGTTTTGGCTGAAAACTAGAAATGGGTTTGGGATGGTGGTAGCAGTGAGTCCTGTCAGACTGGGTCAGTGCTCCATGAACATAAACTTCTTCCTGTAATCTTTTATTTTTACATTCAATGTTTCTTTTACATGTATGTTAATACCTCTTTTCATGTCTGTAGTTCAAGTATTTAGTATATAAGTAGCTTCCAGGTGTCTCATTTGGTAACTGCAGTGGGCATCACAATGTGTACTAGGAGGTATGGCTATAAAACTGTGAATGTTGTTCAAACACCCATATTGGCATCATTTCCGCTGACGGTCCTAGTCCTATCCTTGGTTCATAGCAGTGCAAAACAGAGATCTCAGAAATTAGTTTGGAGATGGCAGGCTGCTTCTGCGGTTGGTGTGTGGTATGGGAGACATGGGGATGCATTTTGGGAACAAAAGGAGCTGTCTTCAGGCATGTCTGACCGAAGTGTGTTGCTCCTTGTAAAGTGTTTGTGCTCATTGTGTACCTGGGGTGAGTGTGTGTCCTGTGCCTACTTATCTCTTGGTTTCATGGAAATACCTAAGTACATGTAGGAAATACTAGCACGTTGTACACGTTTGTGGATGAAAGGCAAGTTGTACAAAATGTGCTATTGGCAGCCCTGCAAATGACAGAAAAGTGTAAAAACCACAGGAGACTTTTCACATCCACCTGTCCAGTGATGACTTTGAGGATTTATATGAATGTTTTGCGTTCTAATTCATGAAAGCCCCAAATTTAGTTATAAATTTACTTTGGAGGAATCATTTATGAAAACTTTAGGATTTTCTGGCTAAAACATTGTTTAAAACTTAAATGCTTAGAAGGATTTTGATTGTCTTGTTTTGAAAACATGAGTGTGAAAGGTGGGAAGGGAAGGATGCTCTTCCCAGTTTCCAGCATGAGGAAGTGGTTATCTAGTCCTTTGTTGCTGTAATTGCTTAGTTTCTGTGGTTACAAGTCCTGCAATTCAAGCTGTCCTCAGTGCTGCAATGGTCTCTATAGAAGAGCTGATCTTACATTCCATGTGGGTTACAATGCAGCAAGCTGAGGCTGTAATTCTGAATTTCTTGCGTCTTTCAGGTTTTAATTTGGCTTCATGTTATTTGCAGAATTTTTTTTTTTGTGATTTAATTGAGTAGTCAGTGTGAATTTTGTGGTGTTCATGTGCATGCAAGGGAGAAGGAGATATTTCTAAGTGTTCAGTGTTCAGATGGACATAAACAGGTGGATTTCCAGCAGAGACATTTGCATTTGAAAACCTGCTCTAAACGGGCTGGGCTTTCCCAAGAGAAGCAGCACCAGCAGTGAAACGCAGGGATCGATCAGCATAGAATTGTGTGAGCATTTGATGGGCAAAATGTTGTGGTATAAAGACAGGGCCCAAGAATAAGGTCTTTGTGGCTTTGTTTCATTCCTGAAAACTGTGACTGAGAGGCTTTTATCATTTAAAAAAAAAAATTAATCAGCCACATCAGCTAACCTGGAAAATATCACAAGATCCTTTGCAACATTGCAAGTGCTGTTTCTTTAATCCAATTTTGATACTAAAAAAAAAAAAATAAATAAAACATGGTTTTCATTTGTCTGTTTATATTTCACCAACTCTGGAAGTAAAGCAATATCTGAACCGGTCCTTTCAGTCGCAGAGCTGAAAGCATGTAATTTAGCGTACGTAATGATAAACTCTTTCTTTCAAGCAGCTCGCGTTTGCCGTTTTCTTTCTTTCCTAATTTTAACTAAGGAAAACATTCCCTGACTTATCACAACACTTCTGTTATATGCCCCGTTTTTCGGGCCAAGTTCCTTATGGTATTTGGAGTTTATTTTAATTCTTAATCAAATGAACTGTCCAAGAAATTCATCTGTAAAAACATCTATAATAAATGTTCAAATACACACCAATGGGGACACCTGGTGGAGAAACTCCGAGTTGCCCAGGACACCCTGCGTCAAACCCACGAGTGGGGGAGCATGAGTTAGCTCCTCAGTGAGATGACTGCGAGTATTTTTAACCACAGCAGCTGTGAGATAACTCTCCTTGGTCTCCCTGCCTGCCTCTGATGGCTCCCTCGAAGCATCCTGCACTTGCTGCTGACCAAGAGTATGTGCACGCGGTCATGGTGGTGGGGATGCACGGTGAGCAGCGTGCAAGCACCCGATTCCTTGGGGTCTGTTGTTTAATGTGACTGAGGGCAAAGCTGCAATTACTGGCAAATGCTGTTTCTCTCTTGCCACAGCAGAAACTGCCATGTTTACAGATTCTCAGATAAGTCCTGTAGATACTTAAGAGATGTCCTGTTGACATGTGTTTGGAAATTGATGTGGGAAGGTTAGGTGAAGATTCAGGACCACATCTACTTGTAGCTGTAGGGCAGAGGAGTACAGTCTTCTGAACTGGATCCTGCTCTGTAGCATATGAGATGCTCCAGTTTCAGCACCAACTCAAGTAACCAGTAACATTTTCCATTCTCCAGTGGAAGTCCTAGTCCTCCTCCAGTGAGCAAAACCTCCCTTCCCACCCTTCTGTAAGGGTGGCCTTGGGAGAGACCATGGGGAGGACAGCAGCCCAGACTGGCTTCATCAGTGAGCTTGGTCAGGGAGAGGGGCACCATGCTTGCCACTTGACTTTGGAAGCAGGCAGGCAGTACTTGGTTCATCCCTGGGGCACTACACCTGTGTCAGGGGGAAAAATATAGATTCCAGGCTGTTTTATTTGTATGTGCTAAAAAGCTCTACCTGGAGTGGGACAGGCACAAGACCCAAGGATAAGGCAGTCAGCTAGGCAGCATTATTGCACACATGCTCTAGGAAATGTGTGCAATAATGGTGCTTTAATTGGTGTGAAAATGGTCATGGTTGGTTGGTTGGTTTACTTCTAGCTCACTCAGAAAGCAAGGATTAGCCTCTCCTGTGATGGGACAGCAACATACAGATGGGTTCTGGTGTGCCTTCTGGCATGCACTAGCTGTGGAACATGGGATTAACTGGGGGTTTTGTCTTTCTAAGTAGGAGAGGAGAAGAAAGGAATGCTTACAGTTGTGAAGAGGGAAGGATAATTTCTGGCTCTTTGTTTCAATGCAGACTATACTGACATGAAGTGAAATTTGTAGCCTACTGGTTTTCTCATTGTTTGGGAAAGAAGGAACATATTAATTTTAATTCTGTACCAGAGCCACCAGACAATTGGGAGAGAAAGTGTCTTTGACTTAGACCATCACAAGTTGGGCAGCAGACTGTGGATTTTTATTAGATACAGCAAAGTATTACTTGTGTTTAAATAGCATTTCAGAATCTTTTCTCTGCGGCAAATCAGAGCTGCAAATTAAGTATGAATCATTGTCCCATAGGCATCCAGTATGGCCTGCTGACTCTGCGCCCTCTCACAAAGGGAGACCAATAGTAAATGAGAGAGAAGCTAATTTTATTTGTTGGTTTCCCTGTGTTGGGATTAATATCAAAGCAGGACACCATTTTTTGCCACAGGATTCGAGAGGGCAATTTTAAAGTCAGTGCTTGAATTTAGATGGCTCAATGAGATACTTTTACTGCTTCAGGTGTTTGAGCTGAGTCAGAGACTGAGCAGAACTGGCTGGAGAAAGTCACTGTGATTAGCTACCAGCAACTCACGTGGTCCAGACCAGAGGTCCCTGCCTTACAGGGGTCAGGAGCAGATGCTAACAGGTGGAATATTGTAGCAGACTTTACAGACTAAATGTTTCTTGTTTCTCTTCCTTGCAGAAAACACCTTCTGCAGCGGCGACCATGTATCATGGCACAACCCGTTGGACAATAGTGAATCTAGAATCCAGCATATGTTACTGACAGAAGATCCTCAGATGCAGCCAGTGCAGACTCCTTTTGGGGTTGTTACTTTCCTACAGGTACGACCCAACGATGGTGGCTCTGACTGTCACCTCCTGGATGTGGAATGTGGCTAACATTACATTTCATTTAGCTTTGCTAAGTCAGATGCTTACTGTCCCATCTTGAACTTTTCTTTCTTACTTGATTACTGTGGATCTCATTGTTGAGTTGTTACTCTGGACATACTCAATAAGCATTTTACCAGGACTGAGCAATGGCACACTTGGTTCTCAAGACAGAGGCCTATCTGATGGAGGGGTTTGCACCCTGCAACAGACCCGGAGCTGAACATTACATTAGTGCTCTGAAATTTCAAACATGAACATAGGGAAAAAGCTGAGAGAAACACTTTTAAAAGGTAATGTAGAGCTAAATTCAAGTTAATTCTCTGGCAGTATCAGTAGGTGATCACTGGTTTGAGCTCCAGGAAAAGAAGAGCTTGGAGCAGGACTCGGAGTTGTTTTAGCATTATTTAATGGCAGAAATGTAGCTTGCAGCACTACCACAAAGATTCTTTAGAGTCTTAAGTGAATTTTTCCTGTATTAATCTACTGTTTAAAATGTTCAGGTTTGCTTTGCGAAAAAACATTTTAAAAAATCCCTTGTGATTTAACACTGCTGTTCAGTGTGGGGAGCTTCCTTGGCCAAACAGGTTCGCTTGCTTTCCGGAAGTCCTTCTCTGTGTCGTCTCTTGGATGTGGGCTGCTTTGGGCATTTTGAAATTGCATAGGGAGTTATTAACCTTTAATGGAAGAGCTGGCATAGTTTATACCAACTGCTGTTTTCTCCCTGCTCTGTGGACAAGCTTCCATCCTGTGGGAAAATCCAAGTGTCTCTATTTTACAATTTAAGTTTCAGGTTGCTCCCATTTGTCATTGGCTGTAGTGGCAGCCTGGAAGGGGAAGCTCCATTACCACAGACTTGCACAAGGCAACGGCTGTGCAAGGGCAAAGGCTTTCCTGGGTTTTCTGAGGTGCCTTAAAAGTCTGTTTTATCAACAAGGAAGAGATGGGTGTGAGATTAGTCAGCGAAAGGTGAGTTGTGGGACCTGGAAGCAGAGATAGAGAGTCAAGCTAAGCAGGGTGATACCTGTCTGACTCCCCAGGTAGTGCTGCATTAGTCTGCATTAGTGCCCAGCTGTTATGGATCAAAGGACAGTCAACTTATTGCATCCTGAGGCTCTTGGCCTCTAATCTCCCATAACACATACGGTTGACTTGTTTTTCCCCTTTGTTTTATGCTTGTTGTTATGGATTTATTTTGACCCACGAGGATAAATGATTGCAAAAAGAAAAGAATGAACACAAAATAATTTCCTGTTTAGAGTCTTGCTGTTTGTATATAATTAGTGAGTGAAGGACCAGGGAGGGGTGTCCTGAAGCGAGGGTGATTCAGGCTGTTCATGGAGGAAGCCTGCGAGATGGGTGGGGATGAAGTGCATCTCCAAGGGCTGGGTCCTGAGAAAGTGAGCTCTGCAAGGGGCAGGGGAGGTAGGGTGTGTGGAACTGGGTTTCCATGCAGATCTTTATCAGTGCAGATAACGCACTTGTGGCAAAGGCACATCCTGCGCTTCTGCTTGCTGCTCTTCAGAACTTAGTTTTCAGTTTTCCTCTTTTCTGATAAAACGTCAGTAGAACAGATTTTGACCAAAAATTCAGTGTTGTTGGAAAAGGCTTAGAGTATCGAGGAAGAAAACAGAAGGCCATGGCTAAAATAGTTTTTTCATCCCAAAGAGTGACTCATAGTGCTCAAAAGCACAAGCCAGCAGTTGGTGGATCGGGAAGATGCTACCTTCCTCTATCAGCTGAAGGGTGTTTCACCCCTTCGTTTGAAGCGGCTGATCTCAGCTGCTGTGAGAGAGACATCTGGTATTGCTCAGTGTGGCAGCTCCCATCCTGAAAAGCAAACACATCCTGCCTTATACAGGAAGGCAGCAGTCTGCAGTTGCCAGCAGGGACGAGAGGATTATGTGATGTGTAAGCAGCTTTACTTTATGGTGCTGGGTAAGATGTAACGAGTCAGCAAACTAAGCTGGTCAAGGATTTATGAAGACCAAAGCATTCCCTTGTGTCAGCGGGTCCCTTGCCTAATTGAAATTGCTGGTACGGTGCAGCATTTGCCCCTAGCAGTTGGCTGACAGAGCAGTGTTTTGCATGTGCTCAGACCCTAACCTGTCCTGTCTTGTGTGGACTAGATTGAAGAGCGAGAACAGACTAGTGGATCTTCGGTAAACCCTGATTTGTCATCAGGCCCTCCTTATAGTTAAGTTCACACATGCCATGCAAGATTAAATGTTACGTGACCAGGGCACTTCACGTGGTAAGTGTAGAGAGAGGGCATAAGGAAATGCAGAATCCCTCTCTTGTCTCAGGCTCCATTTGTCCTCACTCATCTAGTTAGTTTAAAGAAGTGGTGCTTCTCTGTATCTGCACTGTTTGATCCAGGACCGTGTGACACGTTTTCTCTACAGTTCTCGCATGGTTCTCATCCAGTTTAGTATCTCTGTTTTCATTTATTCCAGATTGTTGGGGTTTGCACTGAGGAACTGCACGCAGCTCAGCAGTGGAACGGGCAAGGGATCTTGGAACTGCTTCGGACTGTCCCGGTGTAAGTGCTCATATAGCCCATATAGGGGAGCATTCCTGTAGAGAACAATTCAGTTGTTTATTTTTATTAACAATCTTTAACTTGTTGATGGAACTTATTTAATCCTGTGCTATAGTGAGAGCTGGGAATTCATTGCAAATCTGTTCTCACGCACAGACACTTAAATGGCAAATTAATGCATGTGGAAGTCCACATGTTCAGGGTGAAACAGAATGAGGTCTTGAAAGCTTAATTTCCTTCCTCTTATGCCTGCAGCATTTTCTCATTGGTTATTCCTGAAAGAGCTGGGATAACTGTTACTTGTGACCTTTCTGTGTAGTTCAAAAGAAAGGAAGGAGAGGGTCTGACTTGAAATGCCTAGTAAAGCTTGGGTACTGTCTGAAAGTGAGAAAGTCACTCTCAAACTGGCCCCACTTTTGGTAGGCCAATTTGCAGTTAGAGGAGTGTTCATGCAAATAAAGTTCATTGTTACTTCTCCCATGGCAAAACAGAGATGCTGGGTTAAGGAGGAGATAAGTTTTAAATGTTAAATGTTATGTAGATAGTTTATTTGCTGCCAGGTTGCACCTAAACTTTTTTGGCTTGCAGATGTTTTGTTTAAATATTTTTCTCTTACATTTAGTGGAAGTTACTGCCATGTGACTGTAGCTCAGAAGTTGTTTGATTTTTTTTTTTTTAAACAAAATGGTTCTGAATATGTGTTCCTGGGCACAATAGTACACTCTCTAGAGTCACAATGGCCTTTAATTGATTGATTAGTTGGAAGAGTCCAGCCTTTGCTGCTGGACTTCTTAAACTTGAACTTTTCCCTTTTAGGCACAAGTGCAGACAATTCATGTGAATACCCTAGAGTGGAGTGAATTTGTCCAGCTGCAGGCTTTGTTTCTGGGACCCCAAGACAATAAACACTGCCTGCAGCTCCCTTGATTTCTCTAAGTCAATACAGATATAGCATCCCTCTCCTCAGTCTGTTCTTTTGGCTTTTGTGCTGTGGTACAAGCACCTTTCCAAGGATAAAATTAAACCCAAATGTGCATGATTCAAAGACAAAGCTGCAAATTACTAAGCTGCTGATGTGGAGTCAGGGTAAAAGTCTCTTGCATCCCAATGAGGGACTGAAGCAGGTGGCACCTCTGCAGTCAGTAATTAACAGCTTCTGAAGTAATGTGAAGAAAGAGTGGCTATCAATGCATCTGAAAAGCTATAAAATATTAACTTTTATTGCTCCCACTCCAAGTGCTTTAAGAGACTGTAACACAGACAAGGCCAGAGGAGGGGGCTTTTGACTGCAATAACAAAGTATCTCATGGAAAAAATGGAAAATTTTGTGGCAGTTCCAAAAGACAATTCAGTTGTTACTTCAAATGAAAAGCACCATCTGAGGCTGAGTTCTGCAGTCTGCCTGCACTGTGACCCAAACTACAGTCTCCGAGTAGTTCATCTTCACAGTAATCTGTTTTCTATCACCTTTGTTGGGACATATCTTGACCCTCCTGACTTCTATTGCTAATGAAAACAAAGATTTCCCTGAACCATCTGAGTACTCGACCATTAAGTACCAACTGGACAAAATGTCTATTGTGAGGATATTTATCAGAGCAATAAGCTTCTTATGGTACTGAACATGACTGCTGATCTCAGCAAAAAGTGCAGTCCCATTGGTACCCCGCTGCATCTTTAGATATGTAATAGAGGTATAAATCTTGACCCCATGCCTTGCCCATCTTTCTTAGACCTCAGATACAATGGACTTCTCAGTCCCAATTCAGTTGCCTGTAAGATGAAAACCCAGTTCAGTCTTGCAGCACACAGGGGATAGCCTGCGTCAATCCTGGCTGCTTTGCAGGACTTGGTGGTGCCAGACACTAGGCAGATAACAGATAGGTCCTGGAGGGCTTTCATTGTGTATTTGGGAAATGTAAAGGCCAAAAGCATGCTATGGGATGTATACACAACGTAGAGGGGCTTGAGTCTTGTTTTAGACTCTGTCTTGTGCTTCCTGCCTGCACAGGTCCACTCGGAGGACTCAGTCTGGGGAGTACTAGCTAAAGTCCTTGTGTGGTTCATTGCATTTCTTTCTTTGTAGAGCTGGAGGCCCCTGGTTGATAACAGATATGCGAAGAGGAGAGACGATATTTGAGATTGACCCACAACTGCAAGTATGTCTTTAGTTTATAAAATGTCATGTCTTTTATAGTGGCCAGGGAGAATTGGCTTAATGGTATAAAACAGTTCTGTTATTTTCTGTAGAGGTGCTGTGATCTTCTCAGTGTTTGCAATAATCCCGGAAAAGTCTTAAAGTCTTAGAAAATCCCTTTACACTATAGGAGGTGGTTCAAGAGTGTACATGTCCATTTAGAGATGATAGATCAGGAAATTCCTCCTTTGTTTTATATGCAAGCATAAGGAGATATAACATACAGAAAACTCAAAACCAACTAAGTAATATTTTTTCACAGTAAGTGTGACAGTGTAGCTCATTCCTGTAGGATGTCATTTGAGGCCAAGTAGTTAGTATGGTCTGAGAAATAATGGAAAGCCAAAATTATCTCATGCAGTTATTAATAATCCATGCAGGAAGATATATTAAACCACCTTCTTCAGAGCTGAAGTTAATGTCTGAAGTTTAAAGACCAGAATAGGATCTCTGTGGAGAGGTTACTGGCCCATGGACTATTGCTGATCTGTTTGTTTGGGAGACAGTTCTGCATCCCTTCAGCAGGGTTATGGTACTGGAGTACATGGGTCCCAGGCAAATCCAGTGTGGTGCTGATCCTGTTAGAGTGAATCACTGAGTATTTGCCTTTAATAGAGAACTTGGGCTTGGCCTGGTAGGGCACGTGCATAATGTGCACGTTTTGTACAAGCTATTGCGTTTGCTTATGGTCTGCATGTCTGTATCTGATTACCCTCAGTTGCCTCACAGCATCTTTTATTTTGAAAGTGTAAGAACAAAACCAAATTCTACTTTTACTGTTTTTAAGGATTTGTTAATCTACAATAACCCCAGTCTGAGAGGCACAAAAAAAAAATGTCCCACAAACGTCCCACAGTGTGGGAGCTAATACAGCTACAAGTCCCATAAAGTTCTTAGGCTCTTCAAAATTTTGCCCTCTCCCCTCCTGGAGGGTGTTTGTCTGTTCTCTGCTCACTGGTGATTCTTAATGATAACAGGGTTTTCTTCAATTTACTGTAAATGAAAAGTAGCTCAGCTTACTGGAATCTGAGTCAGCCAAGGCAAGTTAAGGCAAATAAAGAGTACCTCTGCCTCACCAGTGTGGCCTGCCACGGAAAGCTGCTGTGTCTGTGGTCTTTCCGGACTTCCTCACATTGAAGACATTCCTCTTTCTGTTCCCTCTTGCCTCTGCAGTAGTGCACACACACAGGTGTGTGTGTACCTCCTTCCTGCTCTGCTGCTGCAGCCCCTGGGGATTCACAGGGCAAAACCTGCTGCTGCGGCACTGAGTCCTGCAAAGAGCCTTCACTGAGCGCAGGGAGCACGGCTGTGCCAGGCTGGGTTCAGCCACGTTGTGTGCCTCCTGCTGTAATTAGTGGGGAAGGGATAAAGTGTCATTCGCTTGGCATTTTCTTGGTGGTGGTACAGAGTATGTGGAGTTGAAAGGCAGCAGTGGAATAGGTGGAGGGGAGGGAGGGAGCAGGCAGAGAAAACAGACAGGTTTCCTGGGAGCAGGCAAGCACGTTGCCTGCCTGGGAAGCGGGCAGAGCTTGTTATGAGGCTGCATTGTCTCTTGTGGGAATTGGTTGAGGCCTAAACTCAGCCCTGGCAGCAGCAGCTGTACTTTCTGTTCGGAGTTGCTGAGAATGGATCCCAACTAAGATGTCATCCCAGGATGTCGGCAATTAATGCTGTGGCAACGCTGTCTGTTTTCTGTTCAGCCAGGCTTCCCTGTAGGCCATTCAGATTTCCCTGGCAGCACTGTCAAACAATCCCTGTCGGTCTCCAGCTCTGTGCTGATTCTCAGTGCTTTGCTTCTGTTTTAGCAGATATCTCAGAAGAGAATAAAGCTGATTTGAATTTCCTGAGTTGTGGTTACTGCTCTGCGGGTCACACTGCAGTGCTCTGGCTCGTTTAGAAAGGGATCAATGACTTATAAGAGCCTCAGAGCATCCCTCCCACATGCTGAGAGGAAAATGGGACAGAAACATCCTTTCTTTGAGGAAGGAAAAAGCTGAACCTCCTTTGCCCTGGGCTACTCCAACCTCCTGCTCAGGCTGCCCTTTCAAGGGAGGAAGAACAGCCCCTCAGCACAGGCACATCTTTGCTGGCTAAAGATGGGGTAAAGCTCTGCATTGCCCCAGATGAGAGTCTGCACTGGGTAGGGGCTTTTGGGGGTTTTTTTCCCCCTTCAACATCAATACTTGCAAACGTTATAAAACAGGCATGCAAATTTGGCTGCCTTAGGCCAGCTCATTTCCATCAGCCCCCCTTGATCTCCAAGAGATGCCAACAGAGCAGCACTTCTTCCCCTGAGGAAGTGCTCTGCAGACCAGCTGAGATGCAGATGATGAGTCCCTTTCCCCCTCCCCGAGGCTCTGTGCACCGTCCGGAGGACCCGGCTGTGAGAGCAGGAGCCTTGGCTGCAGGGATGGAGAAGCACGTTCCACCAGAGCCCAACAGATTCTTCAAGGCTCTCTGGGCTCTTCTGCTCCCTACTTAAGGGCAAGTTTGGTGCCTCTCCCATGCTTCCCCAATCAGTGGAATTTAAAATAACTGTGCTGACAAGTTAAACATCCCCATGCCAGCTGATTTGAGTCCTCACAGAGCACCAGGGAGGGCTACCAAAGAAGCCACATGCTAAATCTCACTTGGAGCATCATTTGCATATGTAGGATTGGATGTATTTTTGTTTATTTTTCCACAACTTCTGTTTCTGGGTGAAACAATTAATTTTATGTTTAGGATACAACAAAAGAAAATCCCAGCAGATTTAATATTTCTCAGATTTTCCCTTTATGTTTTCATAGAAGCCAGTTTCCCCTGACGCCGGAGGAAGATCTGTCTTTCAGGGAGAGAGGCAGAAGGAAGGCAGTCTCTTGAATGCTGAAGTCTAAGTCAGGACTGCTTTGGTCCTGCCCCCAGCCACAGGCTTCTGTCTCTGCTCTTGCACCAAAGAGCCAGTTTAGGGAGGTGATCAATCTGAAAAAGAAAAAAGAAAAGAAAAAAATAAAATAAAAAAGAAAAGAAAAAAGAAAAAGAGTTGGCTCAAGGGAAGGGGTAGGAGCACATGGAGGAGGATGGGACTGCAGCCATGGCAAATTACATCAGCTTAAACTGCTGTGCAACCACACCCTGAGTGCTTATGCTTATCTTTGAGTTGCTCAAATCCTCTCTTGAATGGTCACAAGAACAGGCAATGCTCTTTCTAGCGCAGTGTGCGCAGCGGGGCAAGGGGAGGAATGTATGTGGGTTTTAGTCTGGAAACTGCTTCTTAGGGAACAGGCTTTGCACAGTGCTGGATGTTCCCACGGTCTCTTGACTCCAGTGGCAAGGTCAAACTGGAGGGTAGTAATAACAAGTGGAGAATCTGCTCCCGTTGTGCACAAAACAGGTGGACAACACAGCTCCACTCTTCCCTCAAAGCTGCAACGTTTCTGTGCTGAAAGCTTATCACCTATTCTGAGGTGACCCAGATGTAAGCAGCGAGATGGACATCTCGTTAGTGCTACTGAGTGGTACACGAAGTGACACCCCTTCTAGAAGAGGGAAGAAGGAGCCTGGTTGATTCAGTGCCAGGGGAGAGGTGACAGCGGTAAGAGCAGCCCTTCCTCGGTGTAGCTCAGCCCTGAGTTTGTTCAGCTCAACATTCCCCCCTTGTGGGACGTTGCTGGAAATTCAGACTAATGCCAGCTTCCCTAGCAGGTAGGTGTCCTGTGGAAGCTTTGGCTGTAGCTTAGGGCAGTCTTGCTGGCAACAGATGCACATGTTCTTGAGAAAATGCCTGGTGTCTGAGAGCATCCAGCTGCTTGTGGTTGGTGTGCGACACCTTCCGATACACAAAGGGTGGTTACGTGCTTAGAAAGTCCAACTTGCAAGGGAGGAAGTTTGTGTATTTTGCTGATAGAGAAAGCTACGCAAAAGCTTTGACATTGTGAACAGACCTGTGTCTCCTTGCACATTTGTCCTTTACTGAACACCCCAGCACACTAAAAAGCAGTGATTGTCTGGGCAGTTTGCAAATGATGAACTCTCGCAAATGAGTCTCTCTGTGACCTGTTTTCATTGTCGGACTCCTCCGTAAGCTTGGAAAAAGAACTTAAGTTTAGTTGTTCGAGGGTTTGTTACCATTGACATTTAACAGGTAGACTGACAAGCTGTGCTTAATACAGGGGTGTAGAATGTAGTGTTGTAAATACTTTGAGTTAGTGTAAACCGGAGCTAACACTGAAAGAAGCAGCCCTGCGCACCCCAGGCCGTTGATTTCCACCTCTCTAAGTCCCTGCTGTGTGCCTGCCCACGGCTTGTAGTGCAATAGTGGGGAAGGGGTAGGAGTTCAGACCAGCCTGCTATGGAAAAGGTTTGCCCCATTTCAGACCAGCTCCCTGATTTGGCTCAGTGTGCAGTCACTGTTAGCTGAGACATCAAAGCACAGGGGCAGAGAGTGGAAACTGGCCACAAAGGGGGGATATGCAGGAGCTGCTGAAGGTTGGGTTGAGCCAGGGTGGGTTCCAGCTCAGGTTCCATCTACACCCTAAAAAGTCTTGGGGTTTTGGATCTTTTCAAGCAGGAGAGAGTTGACAAGGGGATTGAAACAGATGGCTCCAACCTGAGTGGAGTGAGTGCCAAATGTGCCTGGGATGATCTCAGCCGGCCCCCAGAGGATGAGGAAGACAGCAGGAGCATTTGCATTGGGACCCAGCCGCGGCGGCTCTCTGGAAAAGGTAAGAGGTCCTGGGCCCAGTTGCTGTCATGGCCTTTTGACTTGTTATCTGATGGATCTGGCAGTGGGCTGAGTCATGCAGCATCATGGGGTTCATAAAAACACAGTTACTGGAAGGCTCAGCACGTCTGAGAGGAGTTAAACGAATTTTGATGTGGCCTCTTTGAAGAAGGCAGGAGAGAGGAAAGGAGATCTTTTCATTGCTTTGTCTAAATGTTTCTTACAGTTTTTAGGCTATTTTTAATCTAAATCTGCAAAGTTAAACTGAGCACTGGGTGAAACTAGGACTGTAAACACCTACAGGGTGAAGCAACTGCATTTTCCCAGGCTGTGTTTCCTTATTAACATTGTCACTTCTTGGGTGGCAAGTTGGACTGACACTGCATGTTGCTGTAGCTGAACTCAAGTGGTTCTTATAAATACGGAACTCTGGAAAGAAGAAATAAAATACAGTGGAGTTCCCCTTTGCAGTGAGATGCCATCTCAGGATACAGCTGTCATAGCCATTACACATGCTTGAAATTATGCATGTTACCTTTCAAATGGGTGAAGCAACGTAAAATATGAGGGCTTGAGATTTCCTGGAATTAACAGTGGTTTCCACAGGAATGGTATCTTACTTGTTTTTAAGTCCGTGGTAAAAACAAACAAACAAACAAATATATATATTTAAATGCATATGGCATTCCTTCTGGCTTCTGTGCAAATATTTTGAACTGCAGTGGATCTAAAAAGGCTATTTTTCCCTCAGCTCTGCAAATGAAAAGCCCAAGACAGGTATACAAGGTGATATTTGTATATTCTTCAAAAGATTTTGAAATAATTTGGGTATTTTTTTCTGTACTCTATTCCTTCATTTCTCAAAAAAAATGATGAGGAAACTTCTAAGAAAGGTAGGAAAACATCCTATTAAAGTATTTGGCCATTAGACATTATAGGAAAATGAGAAAGTAAAAAGGCTGCATCGGAACTGTGTAATTTGCAGTGTATTTTCAAATGTGAGCCTGAGGCTGAAGTTTGCCCTGCGTAATATTTTTTCTTTTGTGAATCTTGTTGTAAATTAAGATTTTCAAAGACAATTGCAAAAACTGAAGAACTTCCTTGCACTCATTCGGTAAAGAAACAAATTCCTGTTATGCCTAATGGGAAAAGTGACTTCCAGCGCAAAGGCTGAAAGTGTCAGGAGGTTCCCTGAGAGCTGCAGAAACAGCAAACACCTCATTTATGAAAGGATACAAAACTACTCAGAATTCCTTCATCAGGAGGGCTCAGTACCAAAGCTTCCAGCTCTCCTTGCCTGACATAACATCTCAGCCCAAACCAAGAGAATTCAAAGCTGAGTTTACGAAGTGAAATAACTCCTAAGGTGCAGGAAGAGATGTTATGAATTCACATTTAGCATCTCTTCATTTCTTTCTGAAGGGCAAGAGTTTAGATGAAACGCGCTATAGAAACAGACCTTTAAAAAACCCTGACATCTCCTTGTGTCTGTGATGTTTCTGGGAACGCTAAATCACATTTAAAAAAATTCTCTTTGCAGATACGGAGCAAATCAGGGAGACTTTGCGGAGAGGGCTTGAGATTAACAGCAAACCGGTTCTACCTCCGATAAATGCACAAAGACAGAATGGGCTGAACCACGACCGAGCACCGTAAGTTTCACCTGCATGCCCAGGTGGTGGGAGGAGCGAGGCAAGAGCTCAGCGTGGCAAACTGAGTTAAAGCTGGATGAGAAAAGACTTGGCAAGGAGAGAGGAAGGCTAGCAGCAAATACTTGTAAAGTTCAAGGATAGAGGGAGAAGAGTTGTTCGGGTTGGGTTAATGGGCTAGTACTCAGAAGGGCAGATTTTGAGAGGGGTTTTGGACAAACCTTGCTAATGCAGAGTGGCTCTGTGTTCTGTAGAACCTGCTGTTCACAGTGTACAGTGTTAGAAATCAGACTGGACTGAGCCCTATAAATGTACTGTGGTGAATGATGCTATGGTATAAGAGCTAGGTGGCATAGATGAGTGTTGGCTGATATTTTTACCTGAGCATTTTGTTTTCAAGCTCATAATTACAAACCTTTAGGTTAAAATGTTGGGGTTTGTTTTTTTTTTAAATGACTTTGATCTTGCCTTGCAGGCAGGTACTGACAGTAATTACATCTGAATACCACCCTGCTCTCTAATAGTCTGTAGACTAACAGGTGATTTAAATGGGACTAGGTGGGCCTGAGATCTCTCCTCATTTATAACTTTTTACTTCAGTGTACCTATAGAAAATTACCTGTGGTTTCAAGCCATCTGCACTTCCACCTTTTGGGGTTTCTTCCCTTCCCCCCTTAGGCTTATTTCAGTTGCTAGTTAAATGTCTTCCCATCAATTTTAATGTTTTCATCTAAATGATACAGAAAGGCATGTGTCTTTGCACTTCTTCATCTTGGTACTTCCTTTGGTTTCCTAGTGTAGGATGAACATTTGTGCTTTCTTGTTCCAAGAGTAAAGATCGTCATGAAATAAGCTCTTTCCTGTAGTGCCACACAGGGACAGCATCCTGCTCTGTTTCAATTCCTGTTTCTTCTTTGATCCAAGCATTTCATGAGAAAAATATTCTTTGTGCTTGGTTAGGACCCCAATGTCCTTTCTTGTTCCCTTTTGTGACTTCTGATTTGCCTTACATAGGAATGTTTCAGAGTTGCCTAATCCTTTGGGGAAGTATTATGTCAATTGATGATGCTATGCACTAATGAGTAATATGAGATATTGGTGCTTATATAAAAAACAAATCATAAGTGGCTTTATTATTGCTTTATGAATAATTTTACTTTCGCTATATAGTAATTGTATGGAGCCATATTCTGACCCTACTCAGATTTTGAGTAGTACTTCCCTGCCTGAAGGTTGGTCCCATTGGACCTTTGGTTGGTCCTGTTGGCCCAACTCAAAAAATAAAATGATACCATATGATTTGCACAATCACACCCAGCCTTGGGAGGCTCAAAACTGTTGAACAGGATTTCTCACAGTTGCTGGGCTCCTGTATTCATCTGCACGCCCAGTAAAAGCTCTTGAGTTCACAGTGGTTGGGGATGACCAGAAACACTGGGGTACACATCAGGTCAGGGAGGCAGCTGATGGGTAAACCTTTAATGCTGGGAGGCAGTTGTTGCTTAGATAAGAAAGCTTTATGTTATTCAGAGTAAGATAAACAGAGATAGGCTCAAGACAGAGTGGTGAAAGGTTAGCAGAGGTCTAAGATGAAGCACACAAATATTTACCTGGGTTTTTAACTGTTCTGAGACAGAGAGGAAGGCAGGTCAAATTCAGAGCCTCATATCTGTGACAGTGCTCTTTACAGTGCTCTTTTACCTGTAGCAGCTGCACACCCACCTACCTGAAGCCTGAGTGGTAGGAATGGCTGATTCCCAGTGTTTGCCTCCTAGAAGATCAATACATTTCTCTGAGGACTATAGTTACCACTGTGGAAACTGATAGCTAGCCTATTTCTCCATAATAGCAATTCAGCTAAGGAAAGAGAGCTATCAGCTCTGTGTCTTACTAGCGGTTACTCTGGTGATAGTAGCAGAGGGATAGAGGAGATCTCAACTTAAAACAGCAGTGTGTCTTTTTCTACTTGTGCAGTGGCCTCTCTTCTCCAATTCATGTAGCAGATACAGTGGGATTTGTTCAATGCATTGACCACACTGAAAGGGGTGGTTTGTGCTGGAAAGCAGTGTTTACTCACAACCTCTAACTAACTGGTACTTAAATCCAACCCGATGATTACCCTTCTGTCTTATCAGGCAACATATTTTCCATCACAGTGTGGTATAGATGAAGCAGAAGAGGAAGATCTTATTAGGTCTCAGCCTTTCTTAATATACTGTCTCAGCATGTCTTACGCATTTGAGCAAAGTTGCTCAACATGCTATTAAGTACATGAGCATGATCTGGAGACTCTCATCTCCAGCTGCTGCAGAAGGATGTAACTTTGGAGTTCAGCTTTTGCATGTAGTAATATATCTGCATCCGTGTTCCCTACAGGTACTGGCAGTGGCAAAGGCTGAGACACGAAAGGCACCAAACACGGTGCAGATATAGTCATTTCATAAGACTCAGAAGGACCTGAGATGAAGGACAGCTCTGCTCATAGATCTAGTCCTTCTGGTGTGATCCTTGCTTGGGCCTGGTAGGACTGGGACTCAGTTCTGTCCTTCACTGTAAATCTTGTGTAATCAAAGGCAAGTCATGTAGCTATTGAGCTTCAGTTCTGAATCTATAAAATGGGACTAATAACAATGTCATCTTCTTGAGGCACCACAAGGATAAATATGTTAATGATTGTGAGGTGCTGGCTGATGGGAAGCAGGCTTGTGTGTAATCATATCCTGCACTGTACACACCAGACCATAAAATATCAAACCCATGGTTCGTTGCAAGGGTCCTGTGAATAACTGGTGCATTAGAGGCTCCTCAGGAACTTGACAGAACTGCTGTGTTGTGGCATGGCAAATTGTTCCAAATCTACTTTCCATAGGGAGCACTGCAGAACCCCAGGCTGTCAAATTTGCACCCAGCTGATATTAGGATGTAAAAGTCTGACACAGACTCTAATGGCTTCGTGCAGAAGAGGAATGTGCTGTTTATTTATCATAGATTTGCAGCCACCAACTGCTTTCCTAGTAGCTTTCTTCCCTTTCTTTTATCCTAACCCTGCCACCCACACACAATAATCTATCAGGGTTTAAAGCAGACAACCTGTTCTGCATTCAGTGTCACGAAGTATGATCAGAAACACTCAAACTTTCAAATATTTATTTGTATGAAATGTGGAGGATCCAGATTCTGTACAAATTTCCCTGTCTTTGTGTAGTTACAGTTTTCGGCGCTTATGCAAAAGCCTCACATTGTTTGGTTGCAGATAGGGCTTGATTCAGTGTTCTGGCTCCAGCAAAGCACATACTTACATGTTAAGCATGCATATTACCAGTTGTTCACTGTCCCAGAGTCCTAAAAAAAAGTTCCTTTCAGAAAAAGCTGTTTTCTGTCAAAACCCTGTTGGGCAGCTGTAGTCCTTTGATTCATTAGTGTTATTACTGTAGACTGTATAGCCCTTTTTCTCTTAAGGATATGAATAAAAGCACCCTTAATACTTAAAACTGCGTTGGACATCTGTTTCTCAAAATGACTTGTTAGCTCAGTTCATAAGCAGCCATTAAATCAGTTTGTATGCATTAAACAAAAGAACATATAAATTAATCTTTGGAAACACGACTAACCATTTTGACCGTAGGTAACATAATACTCTTGATTACTGCTTGGAAAAATGATGCATTTATGAATACAAATGTACTTTACAGTGGCACTTTATTTATTTCTTAGGACCCATCAGCTTGGTAGGTGCTGTTCAGACAGACAGAAAGGCAAGGCTCCTGGTCTCCTGAGCTGTGCAGATGCTCTCTTGTTGGATACGGTGAGCTCTTACCAATGAGGAACATTTAGATGTCAGACTAAACATTGCTCCTGTTAAGACTTCAGTGGGCTGGAAGCTCCAGATGTCAAAGATCAGTGACACTTGTGGAGTCTTGCTTCATTTGCTATCTCATTTCTTGATGTAATAACTTCTGGGGCCAAGTCTTTAATTGTCCCTGGCAATTATTAGCTCTGTGCTCTCCTGTGAAGTAGGTGAGTAGTATCTCCACTTTATAGATGAGGACAGAGGAGTTAATTTGCCACAGTTGCAGTGAGAGCCAAGGTTGGGATAGGGGAATTCTTGACCTTTTCCACCTCTCAAGGGTCCCCTTGATCATGCAGTGTTGCTGAAAGTGATGTTTTTCTGCCCCTTGGCTGACTCAGACTGCTCTACTGTTCCTGTCAGCTGAGGCATGGAGGTAGCACGCTGCATTACTGCACATGTTGAGGCTGAAATTATCATTAATTGCTATGTTTCATTGTGCCACCATTCAAGTAATGCCCACACGCATCCCCAGTGTCTGAAGGTGAGGCTTGAGTGGTGGAAGAAGGTCTCCCAAGGCTGTGTTACTTTGACAAAACCCAAGGCTTTTCCAGCATCTCTCTACTGTTTATCACTCTCCCTCTTCTCAGGAAGGATGAAGTGGTGTGGTTCAACATGCCTGATTTCCATATTTCTGTCTGATCCCCTCATGCACAGCGGTCATTTGTCCAGGGACCCACAACAGATGCCCCAGAGACCTCAAATCCCATCTGCATTCAATTTCCAGGCAGAAAGACAGGTTGAGTCTAGGGAAATCAGAACATATGGTAGCTCTGTGCCCATGTGCTAATTCCATCCAGCCCTGAACAGTTTCCAGCTGTGCAGGGAAATGAAGGCAGGTTCCTGGCAAACAGAGCAGGGAACAACCCTCCGGCAGGTAGGACTGTCCTGGCTGTGACCTGGTGTACTGCGCCCTGAGCATCTCAGGTTGTTGCTCTTCCCTTGTGGGAACAGGGAGGAGTTGTGTCACTCCAGAAGTCCTCCCAGAATAACCCCAAACTGTCCCCAGACTGTGCCGGGGTTGGAGCACAACAGTGGCACCACTTGCAGGACTGGAGTCCACTGCCCATGTAGTTCCTCTGAGTCGGTAAATAGGGCGTGCTGGTTTCTCCTTTCAATGAGTAGCATTGGGTTAATGCACATTAATAAGCTCCATCTGAGCAGCATTTCTGAGGAATCTCTGACAGTAATATCAAGATGCAGGATTTGTTTCTAGGCGAGTCTGCTTCTCCCAGTTGCACTGGGTTTTGATTGCTGCTTTACTTGGGCGGAGGGGAGCTGTTGTCTGTGTAGCTGGTTTCCTGTTTTCAGTTCTTGGAGGCAAACTTTTACATAAAGGGAAGGATTTCAGCGTTCTCTGAAACTGTCTAGTTCTGGCTAGACTTTCTGATTCTGCAACCACTAAGCAGTAAGCTTCCAATCCAGTCCTGCTTATTTAGGCATGTTCTCTCATCGAGACGCCATTCAGTGGTGTCTTGCTTGAGTAAGGAATGCTGAATGGGGGGAGGCAATATACTTTAGGGAGTGTCCCTCAGCATTAGGCTGAGTGCTGGGTGACAAGCTTGTGAACTAGAAAAGCAAATGTCTGGAAAACCAGTGTCAGGAGAAGTGCAGAGCGGTCACCATGCTAATAATTTGTACTTCTGCATAGCTTTCCCCATCTAAGAATCCAAAAGTGCTTTGCAAACATTGACTCAATCCTTGCAACACCCTTTCATGGAAGAATGTCTCAGTTTTATAGATGGGGAACCTGAAGGATAAAAGAGTTGTTCAACTTTGTCCATGAGTCTGCAGGGTGCCAGTGGCACAGCCTAAATCTCTCAATCCCAGTTCAGCTGCAAGTCTGGAACAGTCTGTCCCCTACAAGCACTGACAGTAGTTATTATGCAGCTTTCCAAAGGGATATGTGAATGGCAAGAAGATTGTTGCTGCTGGCATTGTCCTTGGAGCCCTTCCGTGCCAGGAAATGCACACAGAACATCTTCACCATCCGGTTTAACCAGGATGATGAGCACCCAGGTCTGAGCACTTGAGCTAGCCTTGTCTCAGCATGACAGCAGCAGGAGCTGTGTAACCGTGTCCTCCCCATTTCTGCACCATGCCTCTGTGACGTGTCCTGTAACTCTGTGTGCCAAGAGGCTTAGGGCTCTTTCCCACAACTGCTGGTTTGCCCTTCAGGGGAAACTGTGGGAAAGATACTGGAATATTGCCCGGCACTTAAGTGATCTTTGACCATGTCTTCATTAGGGAGTGAGGAGGTTTGAAATAGCCACAGTTGCAAAGGGAAGAAAGGAGGTTAAAAAAAAAAAAAAAAGTTAAAAAAAAAAGGTCTAACCTTCCTCTCCCAGCTGCTAAGCTTGCACTAAGGGTTTGCATTTGCTAACTCAGGGTGCTGGCTTTTGTACCAAGGAAGCAAGGAGTAGTAATCAGGTTAGTGATGCAGTGGGCATCCACTCCTACGAAGAGCCCCTGCTGTGGCCAGCTTCCAACAGCATGTCCTTTGTGAGTTTGGTACCTGGGAGGGTAACTTGGAAATGCAGCAAAATTATGCTCCGTGTCAGTGACAGAGCTTGGAGGGGAACTGAGACCTCCCTCCGTGACAGATCCGTGAGATCAAGCACTCTGATCATAAAGCAAAACGCAAATGCAAGAATAAATAAACCTTTCTTAATCCGATCAACCTGGTTATTCTTGAATCCCATAAAATAACTGCCAGTGGGGTTGCTTGAGAAGAGGTTGCTATAAACATGACTTATAAGGAGGGGACATCCAAACTTCGTGCAACCTAGTGATTGCATTGGCCATTTTCCAGGATCCCCACGGGCTGCTGCTAATTGGCATAAAATTAAGCAGGTTGCAGCCACCCTCATCTTTAATACAAAGAGAGGGGCCCCCAGGAGGCTACAGGTTCCAGCGTGTGGCCGCTCACATCAAGAAGGAGTGCAGCACGCTGGGACATGTAGTCTCCTCAGGCCCTTTCTCCCTGTTGACAGAGGTCTGGAGAAGCTGCAGGCCACATGAGACCCCTTTGCAATGGTTTGACCACCCCTCTTTCTCAAAAAATAAAAAAAAAATCAAATGTGGCTTTGGTTAAATTCATGGACTATTAATCAGCATTCATGAGATTTAAAAATAAAAAAACCCAACAAACATAATTTCTTCCCTTTCTCCTCCACCTAGCAGCAGAGTACTGATAGAAACTGAAGCTGGAAAAAATAGTTGAAAGTCAGCTAAAGTCACCTTGGTAACTGCAGCAATACACTTGCCCAGAACAGGAGACATCAAACCCAACTACAAACAGCTTTAAAGAAACAAAAAGAGTGTAATCATCTAAAGAATTAATCTGACAATTGCCCACGTTTACACCTCCCACAAGCTCCCAATCAGAGGGAAACGCGCTTTAATCTCCTCCAACTCCCCTCCAGTTTCACAAAACACAAGATGTGCAGTCCTTAAACTGGGGCATTTCCGGCATGCTGCTTCCATTTAAACCTCCTGCCTTTCCTAATGCAGCAGCCCTGGCTTTTGCAGACTTGTTTTTTCTGGACACTGAGAAACAAGAATTTTTTTGTGTGGGTTGGATGAAGTATTAAATCTGGAATAGACAAAGTTTGCAACATTTTACATGATAGTCAGATAGGTCTTAGTCATAACAAATAAAACTCCACTGGCTTCTGCTGCTGATTTATTTGGTGATGGGGTGGAGGAAGCACAGGCTTACGGGTAACTGACAGTCGTAAAACCAGGGATGTTAGTGTTAGAAAGCAAAGTTTTTCTACATTTTCCTCTGAGGCTGAAAACAACACGCTGTGGATGGCAGTGTCTGTTACAACATGAACTTTTTATTAGTAACAGCCTAGAAGTCCTGCTGACCCTTCATCTGGGCCATCACCCTTTGGAAGGGTCAGCACAAGGATCTCCATTCCCAAAGGGAGAATTTGAACAGGTCTTGTCTAGTCCCTATGTCATGCGACATGTTCCAGAGTCTGAAAGTGATGACACTGTGGCCTCTTGATATGTTATGTGCAGTCCACAACACATCCAGAAGTGCCCACCACAAAAAAGTCTGGTTTAGAAAGGTAGAGCTTAGAAAGAAGGTTATTTAGTTTCTGCTATGGAAGTTTCGCCCTTAACTTTTGAATAGCTGAAATTGTGTGAGCTCCACTAAAGTAAAACAAGAAACAGAGACCGTGACTATTTTGGAAAAGTTTTGTGGAAAGAAGCAATAATTTCATGTCATTCAACGTATTAACTACCATTTTCCTTCACTCCTTCACCTTTTTGACAGAAGGGCTGGTTACTTATTAATGTGAAGTCATAATTATTGACAGCCTTAAAGTCATGACAGTTCCGTTTGATAGTTACACATTAGTCAACATCTTCTCTTGAGCGTGTAATGACAAACAGCATTTGCTGTTTTTAATAAGACTTAGAAAGCTTTTCCCCTTCCCTCCAGAATATTGTCGTCATTCTTATTATTGCATTAACAACCGGAGGCTGTTTCCCCTCTGGACTGCGGAGCCCAGGGGGATGGGGAACTGTCCTGCAGCTCTGTCCTTCCAAAGCATGAGCCTACAGCAGCAGTTGCCTGGGAGGCTGTGTTATGGGATGTGCCCAGCACACTTAGGCAGCCCAGGTGAGAACGGCACAGTCTCTTGTCTGTAGCAATAACATTGCTGTAAAACTCCTGATCTGCTCCAAGGTGGGTAAACTCTGGAACTGCATTTAACAAGTGCAAGCTTATGGCCTGCTTGAAAATCATGCGTTGCTAATGGCTGAGCCTTTTGGTAGGGACTGATGAATGATTGGAAGCTGTAGACCACAGGCTGACTTTCCCACAGCTCGCTGTGTATATAAGATCTGATAAGGAAGTTGAGGCAAAGCTTAGCTTAAGGTCAACTGATCATTAATCAACTGTAACTGCACTTCTCAGGTAATCAGCCTGCAAAATGCTTGCCCACTCCACTCTTTGAAGACCCCACCTACAAAGAGCAGTAAAATGTTTGCTGAAGTAGATTAAACACAGCTTTAAGTGCCACCTATAGACTACAAAGCATGTTGTGTCTTTGCTTCAGGGTTCACCCACCAGACTGACACTCTGCTGACTGTCAGTCCATCAGCCCACCCTGTGCATAAGCTGTATCCTGACCTACTGTGTCCTTGCTGGGTCCATTATTGCTTTTGTGTGTTGCTAAGGCAGAACATGGGGCACGTTTTACAGTTTGTATCTTGCAGGGAGCTGAGCTGCTCTGATTTTTTTCCCCTGCATGTCTCTGACCTGGCCATGCAGAGTATTTGCAAAAGGCACTGTGAGATACCAGAGTTTAGCTCGTATCCTCATTTCAGAGTGGGCAGCTCAGCAGCCTGGGTGAAAGGCTTACCTGGGACTAGGTGACCTGGCAGAGGCAATAGGCTGATCTGCTTTGTGAGCCACACTGAACTATATGTGTGTGGTGGATGGGAGTAATTTTGGGACAGCACCCAAATGTAAAATCAAGTAGATGTGTGATCTAAGTCAGCTCATGAGGGTCAAGCTGTTTCTTTATAATTAGTTCCAGATGTAAGTTAAAGATGGCTCCGCTTGGGTGGAGGAGGGATCCAGGCTTGTTTTGACAGTGTTCCCAAATGGAGCCACAGCCTAGTAGCCCTGTTTGGCTTTTGGTCTATCTGGCACGATGGAACCACATGGCAATATGGCATCTTTCAGCTCCCTCCTGCTTTCCCTGTCCCTCTCATCTGGTGATTCTGTACTACAGAAACGATCTTAACAAAATCTTTCCTCTCTTACGTTCATGTGGAATGCCAGTTCACAAAAATATAAATCACATATCAGACACATCACATCAGTCCGTGTCATCTGCAGAAATCATAACCACCCCGTCCTTCATTCTTTGTTTTGGACTAGCAACTAAGGGATTATGATGATGCTCTTTGAACATATAAAGTGTTTATGGTCAAGTATTTTGAGATATACCAGGATTCTATCTGGCAAAGTTCCTAATCATGTAACAACATAACCTTTAGTCGTAGCTTCACAATATGCTGGCGTTGCAGAAATGAATGAATAAATAAGAAAGCAAAGCTGCATTGTCTTAAAGCAACTCCACTTACAAGGGAAAGAACTCTGCTGATGTCATACTCATCATGTGTAGAGTCCATTTTTTGGCTGTTGCATTTGATGCTGATGGAAGCAGAGTGTTCTCAAAATCTTTTGGTTGAACTGGGGAAAGAAATAATTTTATTATGATTGTAGAGATGCCTCAGACCTCAAAGATATTTGAGCAAGAGCACAAGGGACTGGACAACTCTTTCCTGCGAGCCACTGCCTAAAAAATCCTGAAGATAAAGCAAAAGCAGAAGGGAGGGCACACCTAGTAATTCACCCAAGCAATTTTGTGGTTTAGGGTTTAGAGAGTATAGTTTTGCTCCACTTCTTCCCAGAATTTATTTTTTTTTAATGCTGGAAAGGGATGCACCATATGTGTCCACCAATTCAGATCCGAGGTCATAAAATCAAACTGAAGAGCTGCATGCTGTGACCAGTAGTCTGAGGGAGGCTGCATCTCTGTAGGGGTGATGAAAACTCAGATGTCTTCATAAGAGTTTACTCCCGAGTCCTTCAGTATTTGCACAATTGCTCTGAAATGGAGCAGAAATAGCACATGGTACTGGGATCCTGAATATATGCATTTTGTCTCTTCTCTCAGAAGCCGTAAGGACAGTTTAGAAAGCGAGAGCTCAGCAGCTATCATTCCTCATGAGCTAATACGCACGAGACAGCTGGAGAGCGTACACCTGAAATTTAACCAGGAGTCTGGAGCTCTCATTCCTCTCTGTCTAAGGTGAGTAAAACCGTCCTCCTCAGCTTGTGCTAACATGCTGCTTTTGCCTTGTGGCATTGTTTCACCATACAGACATGCATGAAGTGAGTCTTTAAAGGCCAGAGCTGAGATATTTTGCCAAAACACATTAGAAACAGATGATTCTTTGCATGTGTGCTCATCGTGGTAAGATTGTTTCTCATTCTTCTTATGTCCTCCAGTGTACCTTGAGTGCTGAAATAGGACAGGGTTAGTATAGGGATTTTTTTATTAGTCTAATGCTGGCAACTGTGTGATAAAGAAAGGGTGTTTTACTATATTCTGTCAAAGAAGACTCTTAAGTTGTTAATTCTGGCTTATGGACTCAGACACAAGTGGTTGCACAAAGCCTGTTTGCAGTCAGTTTGTGTGCAGGAGTGGTTTTTAGACAAATTATGTTACTTGCATGATTGAAGGAACAAAACATTGTGTGCATACTCTACATGTTGTCTTTTGAAGGTTCAGGCTGTACATACCACTGTAAGTGACTTTTCTAGGTTTCCACAATTTCAGTCAGCACTATTTTTAAAAATACCTGTGTCAAATGTAGTCCTTAACATAAAGATGAACTGTAGGGTAGAGACAAATGATTGCAGGTGATTGAGTTACTTTAGCTTAATGAGTTAGGTGTCTGCAGTATCAGAGTTATCAGCAGCAGGTACACACTCACCTGGGCCTGTTGAAAAGCCAATGGGATAGTTAACACAAACATATTTTATTTTACATCACAAATTTGTGAACAGTTACCACAGCTCCACTGACCAGCAGTAACTCATCAAGCAACTGTGACTCTTAGGCATTATTTATCTTACCTGAAGTTTTCTCCCTTGCATATTGGAGGCCATGCATGCGTGCCACACATGCTCTGAGCCTAAATACCAGAGTCATGATTTTCCCTTTGGAAAGCACTGAATGAAGAAAAGGAAGTGATACCATAGATGGTCATGTATATATATTTTCTAGGTATTTGCTTAAGTAATAAGGGTTACATTTCTCAAGCACCAGGGAAATTGATTACTAGGTCTTGTCACAGTAGGTAAGTTTGGCCCCACCAATTAGTCTGCTTAGAAACGCATCTTAACATTTCCACATGGTGTGGAGTCTGGATTGTCTTCTGCAGTTTTCATCTTACTGAAAGACTGGCAGTCCCCTGCCCTTACATACATCAGCACCTTCTCGTGGGGATAGGCATGCAAGTGGGATTTAGATGTATTCTAGTTCTGTAACAAGGCCCTGAGATTAAGGGGGGAGATAAGGGGGAACTGCCTGCCTCAAAATGAGGCTTGTGACCTGCTTTGTGGAGCAAATTCCTGAAAAAATTAATAGCTGCTGCCTTCAAAATGGCTTCCCATGCTGATAGCAGAAGCTGTAGTGGTATATCTTCATCATTCTGTTGAACGCTGCTCACACCCTCTCAATTCTCACACATATGTTTTCTTCCCCAGGGGAAGGCTCTTACATGGACGGCACTTTACATATAAAAGTATTACAGGGGATACAGCAATCACGTTTGTATCCACAGGAGTAGAAGGAGCCTTTGCTACAGAAGAACATCCCTATGCAGCACACGGACCTTGGTTACAAGTGAGAGAGCCTCCTTCCTTTTTCTCCCACTTCCTCCTTTACTGTGTCCTAAAAATGATCCTGCTAAGGGCTTATGTGGTTAAGAAGTGTAACAAACCTGTATTTTCTGCTGCGACATCTCTCATAGCTCTTGCGTAATATTTTCGGTAATTATGGACTGAAAAAATAATGGTGAACTGTTACTATTTATATTAATGGAACTCAAATTGATAAGCGGTGGCTGGAAAGTTCAAAAATCATCTGTGAATTTGGTAGTGTCCATTTCCTGGAGTCAGCAAACACTTTACAGGCTGTATTTACTCTTGATTTCTTCCAGAAAGGAATTTGGGGAGGCAGAGTGGAATGACCTAAACAAGAACGGAGCCAGGGCGGAAGAGCTAGAAAGCTGTGGGACTGTGATCCTACAGAGCCAAGAGCTCAGTTTTACATCATCCCTAACAGGAGAGCAGCACAGAGAACACAGCTTCTCTCAGTTTTAGCTCTTTTCTTTCATTCTTTGATAAAAGCTCATGGTTGCTTGAAGCACCCGCACATTTTCTGCACCCAGGTTTCTTTCCGTATCACAGATTTTCCTTGGAACTCCCCATCTGCTTGGTGGTGAGGGTCAGCCCTATGGAGCAGTGAAGCACTGATACAATGGTGTAGCACTATTCTAACCTTGAATTTCTTCATGGTTATAAACATATTGCGAAAAGAAAAAAGTTTTGGGGAATATATTTATTGAGAAAAGCCCATCTCTGAGGAGCTACACGCGTGCAAGTATGTCTCTGCCTTCACTCTTACTGTGGCATTCCTGCCCTGCCTCCCCTTCTGTTTGTAAGGCAGGGGGTTGTCTTAGCATTGCAGTGTTGCAGTTAACCTTCCAGTGACTTGTTTTAAAGGCATTCCACTGCCCATATTCATATGTCTGGAGGACATCATACCTTGAAATCTGTACAACTTGTAAAGGAGCTGATCTTGGCTAGAATCATCTTGTGCGTAGGGATTTTCAAAGAGGTTGCATGCTTTGATTGTACTGACTGGAAAGTACAACCCTCCTGTAATGATTAACAGCAAACGGTCAGGTTTAAGGGTGGGTCACTTGCTGTTGGTTCCTGTGCTTGCCAACACATGATACGCAGGATCTTGTGACTGTGTTAACTCCAAACATAAGAGTGTTTGTTTGCATTTACATCACATCTCAAAATGTATTGATGTGTAGAGTAGTCAGGTAACCTCTAAACAGTGAAGAATGGCAATAATTAGGTCACCATTCAGATATGTAACTAATATTAACCCTTATGAACCTGTTTGCTTCAATGCCTGCTGAAAATTATGGAAGTTTTTTGGAGTAGCTGGGAGGGAAAGATGGAGAATTGCTGGCTTCTGAGGGAGGAGCAAGATCCCTCTTTTATCTCCTACACAAGGTCAACTTATTGGATCTTCTCATCTGATGTGATCGGCTCTGCTGCTGGCTCCTGCTCTGTCCTGTGATGAGAATGAAGGAGGACAGACTGGGTGGGGGAGGAAGGGAGGCTAAAAGCAGCCCAGGACAAGAGGAGGAGCACCCAGTTGTGTGAGATACATGTGGGAGTGTCTGAGACTCTTGGCTTAATATGCAATGGAAGGCTTGATCTGTGCTCAGCAGTCCCTTGTGGTGTTGGGAGCGGAGGAGGGAGGTTCATGTGGCTTTGCTTCAGAAGTAAAAGAAGTTGTGGTGCATAAAATTTCCAAGGGAGCGAGCTATGTTTGGTTTAGTCCCTTGCAGCCTGGGCTGGCCGAGTTGGCAAGCCCCACAAAGCTTTCACAGCAAGGCCCAGAGAGGATTTTCCTCCTCCCTCACTTGGGACCCCAGGCACAGCGATGAGCTCCAAGGAGAGTTGGCGGCTGAAAGCAAATCACTGCAATGCAGGAGCTTGTTGCAAAGACAAATAAATGGAGGGACTGTGGAGAGGAACGGAGATGGCAGGCATCTCTTCTTGTGGAATTTTTACCTATCTTAGGGGAAGAATAAGAGTCTGAAAAATCCTGGCCTCGACTCTGCAGCAGGCAGAGGGTGACTCCTCTTGAGCCTGAGCTTTGGTACAGTGAAAGCCCAAACCTGCAGACTAAACACAGTACCTCCTGTTTACATCTCGTGGGCTGGAGTGGAGCATGTCCAAGGTGGGACAGGCTGGAGAGCTGCTGCACAGCCTGTCAGCCCCCGCTGCCCGGGCTGAGCAATGAGCTGAAAGTCGCTGGGCTCCAGTGGAGGGTTAGCAGCTGACAGGACTTTGGCAGGTCCCAGCACCATTCCTACCAGACAGGTGTCCGTATCACCACTGCAGCTGGCACTGGGCGGGAGCTGTTTTAGCAGTCTCAGCAGAAAAGACAAGGAGTCATTAGACCACGGAGATTGTATGCCCCATTTCTATCAACGGTCTTTCCAGGTCACATTTGAGGCATGTTAGCTGGGGAAGCCTGTCCTGCTGCTGCCCATGCTCGGGGGATGATTAGATTATTTCATCCTCCAGAGCTGTCAAATTGGCACCTCTCCCAAGTACTTGGATATTTTTAATATTTTTTTTTTTAAGTAACATTTAATTAGTTCTAAGAAGCTAAATTCTATTAAAGGTCTAAGCATGTCAGGCTGGTTTATTTCTGAACTTCTTCCACTGTGTCATGTATTGTTGAATGGGGAAATTGCTTTGACTCAGAAGTGTACAAACATATTGAAGAAGTCCTCCTTGTTAACACTACACTCCTGTTTATATGCTAGTTACTGTGGCAAAGTCTCTGATGTGTAACACTTGCATTAACATTACACATGATCAAAGGCTTCCGCGGTTCTTTCTTCCACTCCCCCTTCCCCCAGTGCTGTGACAGCAGAGCCCCCACACTGCTTCCTAAGCACCTCACCTCTCCTTTTCAAGGGGCAGATGTTCCAGATGCACAGAGAAGGGTTGTGCAGGAGGTGTCTGGCCCCATGTTGGAGGGTTAAGGATGTTGATCATGCAGACAGACTCTGACATTAACTGCCCCACACTGACGTTTGTATTTGTGGTGGAGCGTCCAAGGTTCTCGGTCCAACATCTGAGCTGTGCCAAGGGTGCAATTCATCACAGATCAACCTTGCTTGTCTCTAAACCTACCCAAAGCAAGGTGAGGTTGTGCGTGTGTTCTTCCTCCCTCCCTTAGTTATGTTCCAGCAGATGATAGAGACACTCTGTTGAAATGTGTTACTGATCAAGCCCATCCCAACAAAGTTGCCTGAGCCTTTAATACATATTAATATTATCCTGGGGTAGTTTGTGTCAAAGCCTGTCAGCATGCATCATCCTTTGGGAATTACCATCATTAAGTCTCCAGTGATGGGAGTCAGGACATGCTTCTGCAAAGCTCCTCTGCTTTTATGTGGAGCTCTCTGCCCGTCTAGCACAAAGCAGACTGTTCTCCCCTCCTACCTTGCTCACCTGGACTGCTTACTCCCCAGAGGGGAGAAGGAGGTTTGTTTAACACTACCTTTAGATAATTTCTGCTCCTGCTGCTTTAGGCTGTCATTGTTCTAGGGAAGAAAATGACACTCAAGTCTTTGATCATGTGCAACGTACATGTTACGCATCAGATATTGCTGCAGACTGACATATGAGCCAATACAGTGCAGTAAAAACAAACCTATAGTTAAAGAGTCCTCATTAACTGCAAAATCAAGTACAAAATTTAAGAAATATCTCTGCATTTTAGTCTTGCCACTGTTACACAAGTACATTTTGATACTATATCTAATTGAAACATCATATATATTTTTTACAAAGCATGCCTGCCTTGCTCAATGCACAAAGATTCAGCGTGTTTGAGGGATGAATCAGGAGTATGGAGTAAAGAAGACTCTTGCCTGTAGTACTTCCACTTTGTCAAAATTAGAAGGTGTGTAGTGAATGAGGCAGGTAATTGCAGAAAAATCACAATAGTCTCATGGCAAAGCCTGTTAAATGTTGCCCTGGAGAACTGGATCCTGTTCCTGCCTCTACTACTCTCTTCTTTCTCAATTCTATTCCAGTGTCTTAAGCTAAAATGTTCTTGGGTAGTGACTGAGTTTGTATTCCTTATTTTATGGATGGTCAGCTCGAGATCTGAGGTCTCACCTGTGTTCCTAGTGGCAGGAGGAGGCCAGGAGGAATTCCTCTGCAGGTAGCCCTGTGCCCTGCAGGGCTGAAAACACAGGGACCTGCAAGTCTTGAGATGGGCACTTGCAAGAAGTGGACATTCAGGTTCAGTTTTCTCTTTGCTCATTTTCCCATGTCTGTTCAGGAAAACCTTCCAGTCATCCTGTGAATATTAATTCAGTGCTTGCCAAGTATTCTGGCTCCACAGATGAACACCAGAAACAATTTCAGGAAGAGATTAAAATTCATTCTTGCAGGTCAGGAGAGAGAAAGGATCTCTCTGGGGTAGAGGGTCAGCCTGGGAGTTGAAGACCCATGTTCAGCTCCCTGCTTTTGGGAGATTTTCTCTGTGACTTTGTTAGGTGTCTCAGCTTCTTTTAGCCTCCTCTCCCATCTGCTGCATGGAGAGAAGAGCTTCCCTGCCTCGCAGAAATGTGAGGCTGAGCACGTCAGAGGCTGTGAGAGCGATAAGGACAGTAAGATTAGGTGCTTGCAGTGTAATCCATGCTGGCAGTAGTCGGATGGAGCATACTAAATAAAGTGGAAGAGAGTAGGAGGGAACGGGGAAACAACTTGAATGATAATGAAAGAAATGATGAGTAATGCTGCATTCAGTGAGCAGAACCATCCTGAGGACTGAGCAGGGCAGAGGTCTTGTGGGAGAAAAACAGCAGGCGATCCTGTGATTACAGATTTGGTTTGTGAGGCAGACAAACGCTGGGGCCAAATTAGCATGGCACAGGCAGTCTCTGTGCAGCCATTTCCAAAGTTTGTATGCCCAGTATCACTGCTCTCTGTGTGCAGAGGGGTTTTTTTTTTCCAGGTAATTTACTTGGTGTCGGAACGAATCCTGTTGGGCAGATGGAGGCTATGGTTCATTGGCAGTTGGCACCCTCTGATTGTCAGCACAAGGTCTGTGTCTCCATGAGCTGAGGAGCTCACAGTAGTGGTGGGGTGTTATCCTCTAGCGCTCGCTGCTGCTGGAGAATGCTGTTTGCTCACCTCCCCTGCCAGTAGGTTTGCAACGTCCAGCAGACAGCACGTGGATGCTGAGGCTGTTGAAATGGGGTTTTCCTCCAGTCCCCCTGCCTTTTGTATCACCTTTGGCTCTGGCCTCTGATCTGCCCTCCATCCTGATTTTCTGTGTCTCCGTCTTCCTGTCATCCTGGCCCATCTCTGCTTTCTTCTCCTCCTCTTCATTCAAGTTGGCAAATTCCTTCTCCTCCTCCTCCACACGGCCTGACTTCCAGCAGAAATGCTCAGAGTGCTGGGGAGTTTCCTGCTTTTAGTCTTCGTGTGCCTGGTGCCATAGCAATCCCTGGCTGCTCAGAGGAATGATCGGAGGAGAAAGTACTCCACAGCTACCTCTGCCCTGTGTTTGGGGCAGAGCTGCCTTGGGCTGGGACATGTTCCATGAAGAAGCACTTCAGTACATTTTTCTGCCTTTCACTGAAGGGCTATGGACAAACAGTGACTTTCAGAGGCTTCTGACTCAGCAAAGCATTTGCATGATCGGGAGAAAGACTTTCCCTTCATCTCCAGAGCGTTTTTTTGCTACGCTTCATCACCCTCCTCATAAGGGGTAGTTCTTGTGCTTTGCAACAAAATAATCATATGCATTTATTAGTACTGTCAAAAAATATTTTTTCCAAAATACCTCTCTGAGATAACTTGATTCCTTTTCCCATAAAAAGCCTTTTAAAAAAATCAAAAACAAGGCATCCAGCATGGAAAAATAAGTTGAGGCTTAGAACAGCAAGGTCAGACTTCTCAGAAAATGTTAAATGTGCCTGTAGGCAGATAGGTACATGGAGGCTGTGGGAAGCATTCAGGAGCTATCAACATGCGCTATCTGTGCTGGCAGTCGTGGGGGTGGGGGGGATTACTGTGAGCAGGGTCATGGGGGACGATCCATTCTTTTGGTTTGGCAACCTAAGTGAAAAATCTGGGAAAGAAGATGAGACTGAGTCCAGTCTTTAAATATTTTCAGTTTTTCTTGCTGAAACAAAAGACTTAAAGAAACCAAAAGTTGAAAAAAAATCCTTTTGTATTGAATGAAACCAGAAATAGATTTTCTTCAATAAAAACAGCCAAAAAAAATCTAGTTTTGCAGAATAGAGCTGGAGTTTTTAGAAGGTTTGCCTCCTCTAATCAATATTTGAGGGATAAAACACTCACCTAGGATATGCGAAACTCATGTTTTATTCTTTTACTTTTATTTGAACCCCTAATTCTGCTTCTTGGCTTTAACAGGCACCACAACTATAGGGTATTTTGGTTCTTCCTCAGCTCATCCAATTGGAGTAGTTCCACATCATATAAAACACTGAATTAGTCACAGAGACAGAGAGCACAAGAGAATGACTCTTTTCCGGCAGAGTTAGGACATTCCCCTGGAACTGAGCACATCTGGTTCTTTTCTCTGCTATACCACATGTTAAATCATTTATGCACATTGGCATAATGGCAGCAGCAGAGGTTCAAAGCAACATTTGAAAGAGCTACTCTGATGCTTGAGATGTTTGCCTGTAAGTGACAGCGATGGGTCGAGTCCTCTCTTGAAGAGATAGGGATTCATTTTTGGTCTCCCCAAACCTGAGTGGATGTGTTATGCCTAGCATGGTGAGTTTAATGACAACACCCACAAATGGGTTTGTCATGAACAACTGCAACCTGCTGTTCCCCAAAGCCGTTTTATGCATCTTTCCAAAAAAAACCTTTTTCAGAATCTTTTGGATGGCTTCCCCCAAATTCTCGAGCAGATCTTGGGCAATCTAAACTAACACTTTCCAGTAAGTTTATTGTCTTCCTCAAGCACTCCCCAAAACCTCACTGCATCATCCCTTTGTGTTCTTCTTTCTCACTGCTGAATGAGACGCTGCGGAAAACTTACACTAGGGTAAAAATGTCCCGTTAGATCATCACAGTCCTCCTTGTATCAACTCTCCTGCAGCATGTTCTTTAGTACTTTGTCCAGGCTGGTTTTGGATGAGTCAAGTTCTTCCTAAGCCGACTGACTACCCCACCACCTAATGCACCTCCCTTGCTACTCAAACTACATTTTTGCTATTTTGTGTAGGTTTTCTTCCACCCACTTGGAGCATTCCCTGAAATGCCTGTTCTTCCTTTGCATTTTCACTCTGAAATAATTGGTATTGCCTATTGTCTTGGCTCCGTTGTCAGCCCCGTCCCCAACAGAACTTTGTGTTCACTGAAAGCAGCTCTTTCTGCAAAACAGATCTCACCAGGCTGGCCTTTAAGGAGCCCAGATCCCTGGGATCAGCCTTGTAGTTGGGAATGTCACGGAGAGATCCCACAAGGTCAAAATCTTTCAACATTGTCATATACTTCCTCTTCTGGGATTGTAACATCGCAATGTGAAGCAATAGGGTCCCTGAGGCATCAGTGAGTGGATGTTTTTCCTTTACAAGGAGGGTTGCGAATCTCCTGGAAGAGCAACAGTGGAATTTCCCATCAAAGGTGTGTGTTGCTGGTACCTTGGAGGCTGTAATGAGAGCTGTGGCGGATTCAGGCAGCAAGGTGGCCTCTTCAGACAGTGTTAGGGCTGGGCGGGACATAGAAAGATGCAGTGACAAGGCCTGTGCCCTGAACCACTTACAGGCAAAGCAAAACAGTACAAAGAAGGCCAAGCCAAGGGGACAGCAGAGAGATGGGCCAGGGGATGTTTGTGGCACAAAGCATGATTCATCAGGGGGTTTTATTGGTAATGTTTCATTTCCATGGGAAATACTGATGCGCTTTAACTTCACTTTTTGCTGTGCTGTTGACAGGAATTAAGCTGAAACATTTTTAGGGCAAAAGGTGCTGGATATTTGCAGATGTAACAGATGACATGTGGCTTAGGGTACAACTGCTCCATCTATTCCAGGCATAGCACCTGGATGGATGAACCCTTCTAGTTTCTTAGAAGGGTTAGTATGGTTTACACAGGGGTTTATTGCAAGGTGTCCCCACCTTCTCTGGCTGAGCCGTACAAGCCAGCTCTGTGCGAAGTCCAGAACTAATAAAACATGGTTTCCTTTCTTTGACAAACCTGCTAGAAAAGCAAGTGGCAGTCTTTAATGCAAACAGAGCACTAGGGCAAAGTGTGGGATTGTTTGGTTTGTTTCTAAGTAGGCAAGAAAATTGGGTATTATCAGTAAAAGCACACCTTGCTTAACTGTCCCTGGGCCAATCGCTTGGGTCTTTCCCTGGACAAAGCATGATTCCTGAAGTTGGACAGAGCTGCAGCTCAATTCCTAGCTCAGCTTCTGAGAGTCTTCCTTGATCAAAGACTCACCAGCTGTGCCAACCTTTCAACATTGGTGTGACCTCTGCCCCTAGTCAGCCTTTCCTGAGCGTTTCAAGCCCTCATGGTAAAGTTGAACCCTATAGTGAGAGATGGGGTGTTAACTCTGGGGTGGTACCCATAAGCTGACTATAAAGTCTTTAATGTTTTACTAAACACCAGTTGCTTTCAAAGTCAGCCGAACTGGTCTAGAGCCCCATGACCTTGTGTACATTTTTAGATCTCATCTGGTTTTGTGCACTCGCAGCCATGTACCTGTAACGAGTCACGATACAGGTTTCTCAACTATCTGCGGGTATGAAAGCTTCAACACCGAAAGCTTCCACACAAGCTCCTTCAGTTGACCTGTAGGTAAGCCCTGTAGGTAAGAAGCAGGTTTCAGCAAGCTCACGTGGGACTTGCCACGAGAGGGAGACATCATGCACACAGCCCCTGTATTCTCTGAACACATCTATCTACCCGAGTAAGACAGCCTAGCCCGGTATTTTTTAACATGTCTGGACACATGCAGCTATTAGTGAGGTGGTGAGAACCCAAACTTTGGACCTCAGTTGTGTGGTAGGTGCCTGTGATAGAAAACAGGGACTTATCTTTTGGCTAGTCATCGTCTTCCAAGCATCTGCAGCATGACTAACAGTCACAGAGCCGCAAAGCACACAGAAAATGGAGTCTGGGTCTGCTAGCAATGGGAGAGCATGTGTGTGGTCCTCTCTGGGTCAGGTCAAGAAGATCCTGGTGCAAGCAGGACCATGCAGCACTGAAGGAGATGTTTCAGATACCCACAGCTGGCTGGCGAGGCCGTTCCCTGTTCACACTGCAAACAGCCACTACAGAGGCTGAGCTACACCCTGTAACCAGCTTCAGCAGGCTGGGCCGGCAGGAGTGTTTGCACAGAGCTGTGAAAACACGGCGCTGCAAGCGCCCAAGCGCCGTGGCACCCGGGACGCCGCCGCCGCTCGGGAGAGCTCCTTTGCTTCCTCAACACCAGCCGAGAGATTTCATGGGAGAAAAGGCCTGTTCAGTGCACATGGGATGGCTTCGTTTGCCCTCCAGATTGCGTCAGCTCTTCCCATGGCTGCAGCACAACAGCGGGGCTCTGTTTTCCTTTGGGAAGGGAATAAGCTGCTTCATCATTGTGATCTCTGTGCAGTGTCCTGTTGATAAGATCAGTTAACGGCATTGGAGGAAAACTCTAGATTCAGGTCTGAAATAGAAAGTGAACGGGGCCTATTTGTTTAATTTGAGCTTCTAAGGTTTAAATCCCAGAGGAAATTAAATTAGGTGCCTAGAGCAATGGCAGTCTGTCATGTTTATTTGCTGGGAATGTCACCTTTAATATCATGCACATGTAATGTGCGTGTGTTAATGTAATGGGGTATCATACTGTGCAGGAGCAGGCATGCTAGAAGAACTGGAAACCTGAAATATTGTGAGTGAAGGAAGCTGAGATGGGATTGGATTTATTCTCATCCTTCCGTAGAAGCAAAGACTTTCTCAGCAGCATGAAGGTGGTTTCGCTGATGGCAGGTGGGGATGGCAGCCTGATCTATGAGCACAGGCCATAATGCTCTTGGGCTGTTTTGACTGGGCATCTTCTAAGGACAAATCTTGTCTAGATGTGAATCCAAGTTGACAATCCTTGTTGCTTCAAAGCCCTCTTCAGCAGCTGGCATGTGGGTGGCTGTGTGATTTCCCCCTACATCCTTGGGAGACCTCAAGTGCCATTTTCTGTGCCGAGGGACATGGCTACTTGTACATTTGGTTACACCTGTGCTTTGGAGACTCCCTCCTTCTCCAGGAAGGAGAGCACGTCTCCCCAGCAGTGTAGGGTAGTAGGGTTTGGGGTGGTTTTTTCCTGACTTGGGTTGCTGAGGACAGGCTGTGAGTGACACACTGTGTGAATGTCACTGCAGCAGTTTGTCATTGCAGCCTGTGACGCCTGCCCTCCACCAAAGTTAACTGCCTGTGCAGGGCTTGCAGAACAGCGCTGCGCTCTTTTCTCAGCACACTTCATAGAGCGCAGGCTGCCATTGCTCTGATTCCACAAATGTGGTCCAGGAGACAGCTGAGCTGTGGACTCCTGTCCCATTCCACTTGTCAGACCCTTCAGGGAGCCAGTTCAGCTCACTAAATCAGTGGAATTTGGGTTACCAGAACTCCCTGAGAGAGGTCAGTGAGTTGCAGATGGGCTCAGCCATCTCAGGGGGTTGTACTGCAGGTCAGCTCTGGCCACAGTGCTCCACGTACATTTGTCCCTACTCTGGGAGTCTGTGGCTTAGCCAGGACCTGGCCTGTCCTCCCCTTCACTCTCTCCACCCTTTGCAGTTTACCATTGCACACCCTGTCTTGTTTTCCTCCAGCCTCAGAGCAGCTGGCTGCCTCGCACACGTGGTTCTCTCCTGCCTCTGGCACCTTGGGAGCACCCAGGGGTCTTCCTGCTGCGCTCGTCTTCTCTCTCTCACCTATCCCAACCTCTGGCATTTTTGCTCATCTGTGGATGGCTGAATATTGATTTCCTCCTTGCCTGATTGCTGTGAATACCAATTCCTCCTCCTTTTTCCGGCTGCTCTGTAGATTTTGATGTCTGCCAAATTGTTTTCATTCCCTCACCCCACTGCAGGCTGCACCTCCGCAGAAACCGATCTGCTCCACGCAGACTCACCTATCCCAACCTCTGGCATTTTTGCTCATCTGTGGATGGCTGAATATTGATTTCCTCCTTGCCTGATTGCTGTGAATACCAATTCCTCCTCCTTTTTCCGGCTGCTCTGTAGATTTTGATGTCTGCCAAATTGTTTTCATTCCCTCACCCCACTGCAGGCTGCACCTCCGCAGAAACCGATCTGCTCCACGCAGAACCCCAGCTCCCCACCCAGCTCTTCCTTCTGAGCTGAGCGATCGGGTTGCCCTCCTGCCTCCGACACGGACAGACGGCTTCCTTCTCCTGCAAAGAGTCAACAAACGAGTGTCTCCAGTTCGACAGGCAGGATAGTTACAGGCTCCTGCAAGGAGGCTGCAGTAGTTTGCAGTGGTACTGCGTGTTTCAGTGCAATGTTTCTCAGCTTGCCAGTCTGCAGATTGGTGCCAGGTTGCAGAGTTCTGTCCAAAGCAGTAAGCTCCTGGCACCTACCTGAAGCAGGTTTTTTCACAGGCTTGAGATACAAGCAGAAAAGCCTGATGGAGGTGCCTGCATCCATGTTGAGCAGCTGGGTCATAAACCCTGGCCTGGAGCCTGCTGCAGGTTGAAGCTAAGCAAAGAGGGGAATGTGGTAGAGAAGGGAATTTGCAGTTCACTCATTCCCTGGGAAATCTCTGTGCAATGGCAGCAGGATCTCAAGGTTGAAGGGGAGAGAACTGCAGACATCTGGCAGCTTTTGTATCTGGATTTGGATATCTTCTCTTGCCAACTAAAGGAAGAAAAGGAGACCAGAGTCTTCACTTTCTCTTTCTGACCAATAGCCCTGCTTGTGTGTTACCAAGATGGAGCCCAGAGGCTTCCAGTTGCCAAACAGCCCATGGCATCCTGATGGTCACTTGCTCCACACTGATGTTACTGGCACTGATGTTACTGGTGGGTGTGGGAGGTGGCTTCCTGCACGGAGGTGGGGCAGCCTGGCTGCGCCTCTTACAGAGGTGAGCTGGAGGGGATAGTGGAGAGCAGTGGGGCTGGGCACTCAGCTCTGTCAGTGTTTGGTGCTGGAGCAGTCCCTTCTCTGTTAGTGAGCACAGAGCTCATGGCTGGGGAGAACACAGAAAGGGAAGGGTGAGAAAGGGGGCACGGGGATGGTGGTTGCTTCAGGATGGAAGGCAATGCCAGAGACAGAGGAAAGGGTGTAGCAAAGGAAGGAAAGGAGGAGCAGGGGGGAAGAAACAAACCTGTAGGCTGAATAATGTGCTGGATACTGCTGCAACCTAACTCCCA
>NW_010331118.1:0-3316 GCF_000700745.2 Antrostomus carolinensis | reverse complement strand
GATGTTTGCCTGGTCCCGCACTGCCGTCTCTGCTCCTCTGCCAAGCCAGCTGGCCTGCCTGGAGCTCTGGCCTTTATGACTGTTGTGAAGAGAGGCAGGATGTGTTTGCTTTTGGCTATCACATGCTTTTTTAGAGAGGGTGGGAGTTCCTCCCCTTCAATTCCCGGGTTGGTTTCCCCCTGGTGTCTCTGGTTTATGTGACTTGGGGGGCTCCATGGAGCCAGGGTCACAGCTCTCATCCAGGAATTTTGACCTTTTCAGCAGCCACTTTCCTGGGCTGCTTTGTACTTGCCAGCCTGGCCTTGAGATGAGCCAAAAGCTTTCCCAGCACAGGCACATGGGATGGGCACATGCCATACAACATGGAGGTACCTAGCACAGGCCCCTCTGGGAGCACCTCCCGCACCCAGCATCTGGTTCATCTGAACAATGTGCTGCACTTGGATCACAGCCCTCCCCCAGCCCAGAGCACCAGCTCTGTATGGGTCTCAGGCTCTCTCTGTGCTGCTGTTTCCTGATTAAACCATGAGCTTAACTTCAATGGATCAGATGAAAGTGGCTCTGTCTCCCACTGTCTCTCCAACAGTTGTTATCTTGACCCCTTTTCCTTCTTCGCTACTCTGTCTGTCTAAAGCTGAGCCTCTAATTTTAGACTGAGGAAGATAATTGAGGGTCAAAAAAGATTGCTGTATAATTTTAACATTTTTTTGCAGTGGTTGAGGTGGGAGACAAAGTTAGGAGCTCATTGCCCTCAAACCTTTGTATTGCTAGAAAGAAGGACATGGGGGAAGCAGTGAGCTGGTACAGTCTGCTCTCTGCAGAAGTCATTCTGTTTCTTAGCAATTAGCTAGAAAACTAGGAGTGTAAAGGCGTAAACTACTGTATTTCCTTTGCAGATCCTATTGACCGAAGAGTTTGTAGAGAGAATGCTGGAAGATTTAGAAGATCTGAATTCTCCAGAGGAAGTAAGGCTGCGTCATTCCTGTATCTCCCGTGTGCTGTCCTAGAGAGCTCAGCCCGTCCTGCAGCTTGCCTTTGATCCTTCCCTCAGCTCACAGGCTGCAGCGCTGTCCTGTAGACTTGAGGCCTTGCTAAAGCTTCACATCTGCTGTGAACTAAGGCACTGAGAAAAGGGATTGCAAGAAATACAGGGCAGGGATGGGTATTAAGGAAGACTGCATTTCTTTTCTGCCAGTGTCTTTCCCAACGTGTTATCTGAGCACCCCGAGTCAAAGCGGTGCAGCCCCTGAGCCAGGTGACAGGGTTTCCTCCATGCCATGCATAGTGTCCTTGGCAACAGCTTCAGGCACATCACCTGCCCCTCTTTCAGAAAGGCTGAAAGCAGTGGCAGCACATTTACTGATGAATGATCTGTTGGGGGGGCCTCCTTTTTTGGGTTTGGGGAGCAGACGAGGGCTTTTTCACATCTGCTACTTGGCCTTCACCTGCTGCCCCTGCACGGCCTGCAGAGGACCATCACCAGCCTGGAAGCGTTATAGCAGCAGCCAAGGGAGCTTTATAAAGCTTTGCTGTGCGGTGCTAAACTTCCCCTTGCCATGTGATCTCTTCCTGGGGAACATTTAACACCCTGTCTCCCATGCATGCCATATAAATATTCTGCTTGACTTCAAAGAGCAGTGGCAGAAATGACATGTAATATTTTTAATCCCATTTTTTACAGCTCCCTGCAGACTCTAAAGAAACTTTCCTTGGCTTGTAGAGCAGCCCTCCCATCCCTTGCCCTGCTCCCCTCCCCCCAGGAAAATCTCAGGGCTCTAATTGTTTAATCCAGAGTTGATTTAATGCCAGGATGTTCTTCACCGTGTGAGTGAGGGGAGCATGCTGCTGGCTGTGCAGTGACTTTCAGGCTAGCTTTTATCCAGTTAAACCTAATCCAAAGCTCATTTTTGCTAGTGACATGGAAGCCCAGGAGCACTTTGGTTTGAAGGCCCTTTAGTTAAGGCTTTGGACGGCTCGTGTTCCTTTGCTCTCCACTGAGAGGCAGAGGCAATGGGCATGGCAACTCCTGGCACAGCAACTGGGCGCTTGGTTCCGAGTTACTGTGACTTTGCTAAATTAAAAAGTGAAAAACAAACAAATGCAAAAGATGACTTCTCCAAGAGGATTGCTTTGGAATCACTCCTGTTTATAAAAAGGAAAATACTTGAGATGAAATGTGATCTTTCAGCATTGAGATTCCTCCAAGGATTTGTAACTTGCAGGATCCCGGTTTGGGCCAACTGAAGGCGTTTCCTCAGCAGCCCTGGCTGTTGCTGATGATATTCATGGGGTAGAACGAAGCACTGCAAGGAGAGTCTTCCCTTTGCTGCATAAAGAGCCACCTGCGTTAAGTGAAAATAAGTTAAATGATCTGTCTGAGTATCTTTAGCATGTTTTTCATGTACCCTAGACATTGAACTCAGAAGAGAATCCCCTGGGCAGTGTAGGGCCACTAGATTATATGGTGCAAGATATGTGCAGAGCTTGAGTGTAAAAAAAAAAAACAACCATAAGTGGGACTTGGGCTGTTTATGTTTCCTAGAGGAGAAGGAGTGGGATTTTATGGTAGCCACTATCCTGAGCAATCCTCCTGCCGTGCCCCTAGGTCAGGGGTTAAACCCTGAACTGCCAGCCCAGCATACTAAAGGTCAATGGATACCAACTGCAGGTTACCCTCACACACAGCTGCACATGGAGCAAGGTCAGGAGCAAATTCATGTTAGAGCAGCCCTTGCTGTGAAGCAGGTAGCTGGAGGGGATCTCCTCTGGCAGGAGCCTGAGTGTGTGTTAATGTCCTTCAGAAACAGGCACTTACGGGAAGAAAGACAAGTAATTGGATAAAGATGGATGATTTGCAGGTCACTGTCCTCTTGCACCAACTCTCTAATTTACACAGCCCCTGGGAAGCTTATGGTGCTGCTGGCCTTGGTCTGAGGACTATTCTAGGAGAGGACCATTGTATCTGTAACCGTTCTGAATTAGCTGCCTCCAGGTCAGATTGTCACTGGTGGTGTGGGATCCCAGTGAGATTCCTCCCTGGGAGTCCCATTGGGGTGTCCGGGACTGTCACAGTGTCAGGCAGTGCTACACCATGGGTGCAGCAGAGTTATAGTAACAAAATGATCTTGCAAAGTGGCTTTCAGAACTGTCCCCCACATGTTTTAGACCCTCAGGCTGGGCACTGGGATTGCGTGAAATGCTTGTGCAGGACTGGTTGCCATCCAGCTGTGGACGGGGCAGGTTTGTAGCCTAAGAGATTCCATTCCACCTCCCACGCTCCCCACAGAGCTGTTTTTGAGAGATTTGTGTGAATGCC
>NW_010331117.1:10003-26040 GCF_000700745.2 Antrostomus carolinensis | reverse complement strand
AAGCTTGCTTTGGAACACTTTGTTCCTGGACCTTTATGCCAGGAAGAGTGGGAGAGGTGAACCGACTGAACCCCCATTCCCTGTCCCCTGTGCTGCTGCAAGGGAGAAGGTAGAGACATCGGGAGCAAAGTGATTTGAGCCTGAGAAGAAGGGAGGGGTAGGGGGAAGGTGTTGTAGGATGTGGTTGTTATGACTCACTGTGCTACTCAGATTAATGTCAATGAATTAAATCGATTTTTCTTCCCCAAGTTTGAGTCTGTTTTGCCCATGACCATAACTGGTGAGTGAACCCTCCCTGTCCTTCATCCTAATCCGTGACCCCTTTGTTGTGATTCTCTTCCCATCTGACTAGGTTGGGGGAGTGAGTGCAGGACCGCATGGTCCCACTGGGGGTTAAACCACCACAGAATGACAAGACCCTTCTTCTAAAATCAGAAATGCAATTCTAAGTCCAACAGTCAGAGTGTGTCACCCTCTCTGGACTCCCCTCATAGATAATATATACTTGTTTACATATTGGGTACATTGTCTCCTTAGAGAAGCAGGAGATCATTTTGAGGCTTCTTTTAAAAGAGGACTGCAAACACCTTCCCATGTCGACTGAAGTGTTTGGAGGCTTTCCAGTGTGGGTGGCAGCTCAATTGTGCTTGCTAGCAAGTCTTTTACAGAACTTGGCACCACTGCTATGAGCATGCAGTGGTACGGAAGAAATACCAGTTAAATGTAATTCAGAAGCACTGTAAATACTGTACCATGTTGTTTGTAAACAAGCCTCAGCAGGTAGAAAGTTTGGACTGGAGAAGTCATTCTGGGAAACTGGTCACTAGTGAGAAGATCTGGGGAGAAATAATGTGAGTTTCTGAGGGTTTCTTCTTTGTGAACAGGGGCTTTTTCAGCCTGCAACTCCACTCCAGTTCATCAGAACTAAACATTTTTCCATCAGCTGTCCTCCATGTTCTCTTCATTTCCCCGGCTCCTTTTATTCTCTGCTTTCCTCCAGTTCCAGCCTTTTTGCCCCCTTTTCCCACCACAAGGTCACTTGGCCACCTCACCACCATCTGCTCCCTTTGCTCTTGTTCCCCTGTCATGCCTCTTGTGAGAGTCCGAGCTGGACATTGTCTCAACTGGCCTCTGCTGAAAGAGAGAGCTCTGACCCAAACTAGTTATCCACGCATCCTCTATAAGCAATGGGGAGACAGGCATTCCAAGCATGGGACAGTCCATCCTAAGAGATAGATCTATCCAAACTCTCAGATTAAAGGCAAATCCCATGTGCAGCAGCTATGGTTTTACCACCTCCCACTCCACTACCTCGTAGCCAATGCTACAAAACAACCAAAACTGTCATAGGGGGATACTCCCCTAGGGCCACTCACTTGTGCCTCTTTATCTAGCCACTGATTTTCATAAACTTTCAGGGAATCCTATTTCCTTGGCAAATTTGTTCAGAACTTCTTTGCAGTGAGAGTGAGGATCATGGGACTGACAGAAAGAAGAATGCAGAAAAAGACAAATAAGCAACATGACTGCCTTTAGGCAACCCGGACAAGAAGTATTTGATTATTTTTTTCTAAGCTGCTCCTTACTTTAGCTCTGCATTCATTGATACTTCCTCATCCATACATACAAATCTGTAGTTTACATCTTGATCATCTCATATCTGAGCACTACATGTATTTGTTTGCCTTTTTGACCCTGCAAGTCTCTCCTTTTCTGGTAGACATCACAAGCTCTACTGCAAAGAGATGGTTTTCTTAACACTTCAAGTATGATTAATCTGCTCTTAACAGCCATTCTCTCACTTTCCCTTCTCCAACACATGAAACATAACCTGCTTGAAGTCTGGCAGCCTTTCCCCATCCACTACTAATCCTTTCACATGTATGCTTCAAATGCCGATGCATGTAGAGCCAATGACACCTAACACTTTTGGTCTGCTTTCAAAGGGGCACCTTCATCCAGCATCTTTGCACTGAACTCTGCAAACCCTTTCCATTGCACTTAGTACTGTGGAGGCTGCCATTTCCCACACCCTCAGTCAGTGCTCTTACTCTGTCCAGTTTTGGGGACCAGGAGGGAGCAATGCAAATGATCAGGTGTCTAAAAATCATGACCTGTGAGGAAATAAGTATCAGTCGCTCAGTCTGAGAGAAGGGTGAGAGACAACAGGATGTGATTTATGTCAGATTAGTGAAAAACTGCTGCAATCAGCTCTACACATCTACTGTGGAGACAACATGATCTAACAGCCTTCAGTTTCAGCAAGGAGCATGTAGGAAAATCAGAACAGATTGCCTGGGAGGGCTGTGAAGATGCCATCACTGAAGGTGTCTAAGGAAAGATCAGAAGTTCGTCAGAAGCAAAGCAGGTGTATTTGATTCTGTGCCCAGAGGATCTGCTAAGCTCTCTTCATGTCTCACCTACTTTATACTCCCTGACTCAAAGATAAACACCTGTTAAGCAGCCTCATTGTGCTTCTTCAAATATCTCTATACAAACCCCATTCATCATAATTGAGAAGAAAAAAGGATCAGAGCGTATAATAAAGTGTATTAACCATACCATTTGTATCACCTCTCTCTTATCAGCTCACTGACTGTACTGACCACAATAATAAACATAAAATCCCCAGCCCTACACTGTACAGTACAAATGGCATTCAAGAAAGCCATGAGTGGGATGGTAGTTCGCCTTGAAGCCAGTCATATAGTCTTCTAAAACAGGATGCAGAGTACATGGAAGCAGCAAGTCAGTTCCAAACCACTCCCCAAATGCACTCAAAAGTGCTTGCTGTCCTGCAGGCAAGTCTGGCTTACGGTAGCAAAGGTGGTTTTTATATTTTTCTTTTTCATAGTCTCTTAACTATTCATTAGAAAAAATAAAATGTTGTTGTCTAACATGATGCCTGAGTTCAAATTTTGTTACTGAACTATGTGTTCTATAAGCCATCCGGGGGAAGTTTAGGAAAAAGTAATTACCTTTTTATTCCTATTTTTTTTTCTTTGAAAATGCAGTAGTAATAGCAGTGCCATAGCAGCTTGTGTGCCCTCAAGCATGTCCCTTTTTTCCAGCTACCATCATCTGGTCTGATGCGAGACACTATGTCTCCCTAGAACTTCTGCCTGTTTTAAAAAAGTTTTTATTTTTCAAGCATATGACTGCTGCACCAAAAATGGAGTTGTGAAGAAAAAACACTGTAATTCACTGATAGCTTTTTACCATTGAGAATAGGACATGGGCTTTTTGGGACATCTCTTCTATTGATATAGACAAAACAAATGGAACCACTCACAAATAATGATCTTCACTGACATTTCTTACAACACTAAAAGCTCCTGGACTCCTACCTTGGGTTTTGGGATCAACCAAGACTTTTTTGCTTGGTGAAGCTCTGCTGAAGGCTACCTGGTAGGATATAGTAAATTAAATAATCCCTCAGTTGCCTTGACGTCAGAGGATGCCATGCACTTTTAGCACTGCAGTGGACTCCTGGAGACAACAAGTTGCTCACTAGTGGTGGGGAGATGGTCAGGAGTCTCCAGCACTGCCTCTCTCTCCAGCAGAAGCTCTCTGATGGGATTTATCTTGACCATCCTCCTCGTGTGGCTGAGCCAGGTCCACTCGTCTCATCTAATCTTTTGCTACAGATAATATCCAGACTTCTGGTGTTACTACTGTTTTTCCTACCCCATCCCTCCTTTTGGAATAACAAGATGATCTGCAAGAATGGTGTCTTCATCTGCCAACCAGCAATGTTTACTGGGGCCAAATTTGTTTTATCTCCTCTCTTTACCAGAGAGAGCTTTCCTTCAGACATCTTTCTTTTCTTTTCACGTCTGTCCATCACCTCTGACACAGAACCTTGGATAAGTGAAAACTGTAAATGCTCAAGTTATATTTTTATAGGACAGTAAAGGCAATCAGTTCAGATTCATCTTTGTGAAAACTACAGAGAGCAGGAAAAGAGCTGTTCTGACACTAATGCACCTGATACCACTGGGCTACATGAAACCAAGTTTGTGCAAACACTGGTAATACCAATCCTAAAGGCCGTTAGCAGTGTATTACCTTCCATACTTCTTTTGTTATGGTTTATGAACATATTATGCATATTTGTGCTTCAGTTAAGGTTTTTTTGTTACTCATTTTGCTTCTTAAAAGCTTATGTTTAAGTATGACATTAATGTGAGCTACTTTGTCATTAAAAAAGGGAGATGGTCACCTGAAGGAAAGCTGCAGCAGAGTAATTTTGGTGCTGAACTGCAGCATATCTGGGCACAATTGCACACTTGGCCACATAAGGGCACTGCTTCTCTGCCTGAGACCCCAGCTAGCCAGGGAGCCAATCCGCTCCATGGGGCTTACCCCTCCCTACATCGACGGATCCACAGGAGCCAGCATGGGAGATGAGGATGTCCTTGTAAAACATCGACATCAGAAGACTGAGTTGCATGAAACAACCTCTCGTTTGCCTTATCTATTGACTACTTCATTAAAATGTTCAATGTTCAGCTCTGAGATGGGGATACAAATTGGAAGATAATGGCTTTGAGCTTGCTGTGATTAGGAAATAAATGGATTAGATTCATGTTATCCATAGAAAAATTGTCAAAAGGTGTTTTAGAGCAAATGCCAAGAAGACAAAGATGAAAAACCAGAAACCTGAATAAGAATGAAGAGTGGAGGACACTGATGGGACTGATAGGACATTGATAATGCTGCTTTGGATGCATGACCACTGGGAATGAAGGAGCTGATAAGCAAATCAAGATGTATGAAAACAGTAGCTGCAAGATCTGAAAAGCGTCATCATTCAAAAGAGCTGAATACCAAACCTCAGCGTGAAGGGAAGGCAAAGGGAAGTTGTTTATTTTTGCCAGCTGACAACAGGTGTGAGAGATTGAGAGCTTTTATGTTTTCTATGTATTTTTTTCATCAAATAAATGTTTGTGTAGTGACAGTGTCAGTTAAGTTCAACCTGAATTTGACTTCCAGGTTTGACTTTTGTACCATTCAATTTTCTACACTGTTTATTTTATGCAGTCAATGCCAGCAAGAGCAGCACACTGTAAACAAGAATCAGACTACAGTGACACGCCCAGAGATCATACTACTAGATATCAGAGTTTTACCTGAGACTCGCTGGAAAGGAAATGTGGCCTAGTTTTCTCACAAAATAAGGGAAATTCAAATATAACCTTGTATATACTAAAAAGTGATAGCTTAAATTAGAAAGGATTGAATATGCTGTGTGAACAAAACAAATCTAGGTCTTCTTGACTAATCTCTACCTGAATCTCATTTAAAGCCTCCTCAGTTTTTATCACAATTATTACATTACAAGTTTAAAAAATGCTGCTATATTGCAGAGGGATTTCTGTAGGAAGATAAGAGCCTTTTATGTTTGCCTTAGAAATATCTCCTAAATTTGGGTCAAAAAGGTATTTTATTTGTTTCCACAGAATCACAGAACCACTGAGATTGATAGGGACCTCCGAGATCATCTTGTCCAACACCTTCCTGCTCAAAGCAGAGTGAGCTATAGAAGATTGTGCTTGACCATGTCCAGCTGGGGTTTGTCTCCAGTACATAATATCTGTTTTACTACTCTTTTTTTTACCTCTCCCTACCTAACATTCTCTAGCTTTATGTTTTTAAAATTTGCATTTTCTTTTTTTTTTTTTAAATGACATCTAGCAACAGCCACACATCAGCTACCCAAGAGCTAGATTTTGTCAGAGGACACAGTTCATAACACAACTGGTAACACAACTCAGTACAGGACCGCTCCACTTCAAGAGAGTCCTGTGAAGACTGGGTGGCCGGTACTCCCACCGGTCTCTGACCAGTTGTTTCAGCAAGAGAGCTAGTGGCATGGCAAACATACATATTTGCCTGTCTCTGAACTGTGGATTTGGTCATCTGAATTGTTATGTAGGAGCTTTTATTGTCTTATGCTTAACTTGCAGAGCTCTACCATCCATCTCACAAACCACCCTAAGGAAATGTGTCCTTCTTAAATTTCTCCTATTTAATCTCAGTCTTGAGTATATCAGCATATACTTTAGAATTTAGACAGAGTATTTCTACATTAAAGATAAGATTTCAAATGAATAATATATTGGAAGCAAATTTATCAGTGAATCAAAATAGCTAGGGGCCAAGGGCTAAGTTAACATATATTGCTTCTGTGTAGGTACCAGATAATCTTATTCATCTTTTATTTGGGAAGAAACACTTCAGCTGGGTAATTTAATTTTATTTAAAAAAAGTTTAATTTTATAAAAAAAAAAAAAAAAAGAGGAGTTGCATCCAGTCACTGCACTGACATTAAAACATGTATATTTATCTGACCACTAGGCCTCAGAAGTCTTTGGACATCTGTTATTTGGATTCCATTGATTTGGGAACCAGAGCCCAATGAATCAAAAGAAGGGTTTTTGTAATTTGTTACACTGGTTTCCATCTCTGAACACATGTTTTCTTCACAACTTTGCCACTCCAGTTAAATTAGAAAATAGATTCCAGTTAAAGTAGAGAATAAATCTAACCACAGCTATAAAGGAAAACCCATTTCAGATTAAGGAAGGTGTATAGTCTCCCCTGAAGGCCTTCACATAATTATTGTGGACTTCAATTACAAAACAATTCAAACAAATGTAGGGACCATTTTATAAGGGAAAATTTAGAAGAATAAATAGGGCTAGCTTGCCCAAATACAGACTAAGTTATTTGTCTTTCAACCACTTCCACAGGAGAAAAATATTTAATGAGTCTGCTCTCAGGATTAGAAGGAAGCGTGTGCTCATGTGCTTGCAGGTTTGGATCTCAGGATCTAATCCTGCAATTTTTTATACAAGCATTCTCAATATAATCAGTAAAAATATTTCCTGCTACATGAGTTTTTAGAAACGTATTCAGCAAATACTGATGGCTTTGGGAATAACATGGAAGAGATTTTTAAGAGCTCATGACTAAAGACAGTGAATAATATTTGATGCACAACAGAACAAACAAGTAGATAGTTAAGTGGGGATGAAGTTCCATTAAAATGGGAGGAGCTGTGCAATCATTTCCCTGACATGATTCTAAATTATATGGCATTTCAATTGCACCAACAGTCATCAGATTTTCTTCTGCTGTTGGTGCTTTTAGAAGAAATGTAACAACCCAGTGATAACTTAGTAAGTAACACTAGAGTTTTAAATGGCAATTTAGGAATAAAAATGACAATGGTTTTATAAATTGCATGCAGTTCGAACCAGCACAACTTTGGGAAAATGAATGAGCATTATTAACAATTTATTTTAGTTTGTGTAATCTGAGGTTTAATAGTAAAGAACCGCTTAAAATTTTTATGTTGAAAAGAAATATGAGCACCTATGGCATCTGATTGATGCTATGTGAATGTCTGTGTTCAGACACCGAAATACCAGAGTTCCATTATGGCCAAAACCTTTGCAAAGAAAAGGCAGGTTTCAGGTAGTAAGTTTTTCTTACTCTTCTTCTAATGTCTGATTAATAATAAATGGTAACGTTTTTGCCTAAACTAGAAAAACAGAAAGAACAAAAGCTAAATTCTGTTCATGCCAGATTAATGTATATGGAAGTTTTGAAGCCTGCATAATGCCTTTTGTTTGACCTCCTATTTTTGACTGCAGAAAATTATGAGCACAATGGAGACAGAATATACGAACTGAGCAGCCTAAACTAAAGGTTTCTAATGCATGTACAGAAATAGCCTTTATATATGTAAATAGCACCTACATACATATATAAAGCTTTATTCAGGTTTCCTGCATCACTGTTGACTTAATGAAGTCCTAAAAATAGCCTTGCAAAAGCTTTCTCCTTACAGGAACATAAACAATACTATGGCTGTTCTATTATGGGCAGTGGTAGGCTGGTGCACTTGTACAAGCCTAAAAGAAACTGATGTGGCCTTTGAAATTTTTGATTCTGAAGAACCTAAACCCAGTAGTTAATTTATGAAATGGTTAACTTAAGGAAAGTAAAAACTAATAAACAGTTATTTAACACTTAGAACACCGGAGCTCTCCAGGTTGCCAGCAAAATCAGTGCTTTGGAAAATATATGGTGACTACACTACAAACTTACTCTTCAAAGGGTTACTTTAAGTATTATTAAGCAAAACTGTCAGCTTGAATGATTGCAGCATTAACAAACAGGCTCTCCTTGGCAGCCAGGAAGCCTTATATTTCATGCCAAGATGACATCTGCCATTTAGAATTGCTTGAAAAAGACAAAGAACTTCCACTACAGTGCTATAAACTCACGTCTTTTATCTTTTAGTCTGATATCCTGCACTTTGAGCTTCAGATCTATTTACTTTTAATATATACAGAAAAGACCAAGTCTAGAAATGACAAAGATAGACTTTGGCAAGGTGACAGTGACATTTGGTGCTTGCTCTTTAGCTACCATTTGCTACATTTTTAGGTACAAAAAACTCTCAGGATGGAAACTCTCAGTAGGAAATGATGTCTTCCAGCCAACAAAATGGACCAGTGAACACTGCCTTAGTATATTGTCAACATAGCCATGACCTAACAAGCTCTGACAATGCACACAATATTGTCTTGTTTTCCATTTGCTGTCTGTTGATCAGAAATAACACTCAAAAATAAATAATTTGGCCTCAAGCCATTCTAGCAAATTAAAAAGAGAGAGACATCTGGACGTATCCATTAGAAGTAAGTGTTGTGTCTACAGGAAGCAGAAGAAAAGGAAAACTCTCTTTTAAAATGCCTTATGTATTGATGCCTGTGTTAACACCAGCTTTGGAGGCCTCTGCAGTATAGGTGAGAGCTTGCTCACATGCAAATTAGAGAAGCCTCAGTTCCTTTCTTTCTCACTCACATCTGCCATTAGGTGTGAGCATAGCTAATGCATAAGGCATATTGCCTTTATGTCCCCTCCCTGTTCGCAGTGTGCAGCTGCCTTGGGTGGAGGAGGACCCAAAAGTACAGTTCTGCCATTTCTTTCTTTGCCACGCAGAGACCCCACTCCAGCTGCTGTATTGCCTAGAGGCAGCACAATTATTCTGAAGGATCACAGTGAAGCACTTATCTTGGTTCTCTGTATGCTACAGACTTTTATGATAAACTCCTGCTACCTGTCCTAAGAAGTCTTGTCTAAGTCTAAGTCTAAGTAGAACAAGTAAGTATATGATAGAAATCCATACATAATACATATTTCTGTGTAACTTTACTGAATAACTGTGCATTAAATGTTATCATTTCATCCTGGATTTCTCTGTAGTTGCTTGGTTGAAATCCTCTCTGCATCTTTCTCTGCTCTGTTGAGTAAGATTTCTTTGCAACTGAAAATCCTTCCACGGTTTACCCCATGATCACAGGCAGTATGACAATGTATGAAGATCTCCATTATGCAACAGGCATGGCAGTTTGTTCATGGCAGTTTGTTCATGGCATGACTTCAAAGAATTTTTTGGGTTGGAAGAGACCTTTACAATCCTAGAGTCCAACTGTAAAGGCCTTAAGGATGAAAGCCATGCCTGTTGGACTCTAACACTCTGAGGGACTGCTGCAGAAGTGGTCTTCACAACTATTTTGCTGTTTTCTTCAGTAGGGGTTTTTTCTGTTCCAAGAAAATTGGAAGTGTGAATGAATGAATGAGCTCGGTATTGACTGTGACTATGTGTTATTATGTACCTGCCTATCTGAAACAGATGGGCTGCAGGAAGAACTGGTGATGAAATTAGATTCTGAGTGCTTTCTGATTAGCGGATTGCTCCCAACAGAGGCTTAGGTTTGAGGCTGTGTCTAGCTGAGAGGCAAACAGCCACTACCGAGGTGGCTGCAACTACTTTGTTTTTATTCAGTTCAGCTGTTGCTTTTAATAGAAAGCGTATTGGCTAATTTACAAAAAGCAGGGGTAATCCTGCTTCCCATGACTGCGATTTTGTTTTGGAATTACCATAAAAAGCAGCCCCAGACAGATGACTTCTCTGGGGTTTTTAATTTAATTATAAGATCTGAGACCGGCTGAACTTCCCTGTAGCTTCCACACAGATGATCATTCATTTCTATTCCTACTTGCTCTCCTAACAGCACTTGATGTGTGAGTGTGAGGGGGAGATCTACAGTTGCTGGAAGCTTGTACACAGCCGGAATTCTCATAAAATAATAACAACAAATGAAAAATGCAATAAAAGACAAGACATGGCTTTTACTAGCTAAATCTAATTTATAATCCAAAAGCTTCCTTTAATATAAAATGTCATCACAGTAAAGACACAGTTATAGAGCTAATAGCAAATGCAATGAAAGGGAAGAGAATCCAGAGACATTGCTTAGATCTTGCCAGTTGCTTATTCTCCCCATAGAACTATAGTGCAGAATAAAAATAACATTTGTCTTAGTTTTGTTCATGTCATGGAAAATTAACATAAAGGAAGATTTAGAAGCTGGAGTTTTGGCCCATTTTTTTGTGGAAGTTCACATTGGTGTTAGCAAGAGGAGGGATTCAGCTTGGTACCAGCTCACATCCTGAATAGCTGCCATAGCCACAGAAAGTCAGGAGTCAGGTGTTGAGAAGAACCGAAGTGCCTTAAACAGGATTTAGACAGATTTCAGTTAACACTAGAATTTCCATTTCACCAGCTTTGCAGGAAACTGCACTTGCTAGGCACCCTCCCTTCTTGCACATACTCAGCGCTCCCTCTTTCTGAGCAACCCCCACAGAGGTGCAGACACAAGGTGATGTACAGAAACAATACACACCAGCATCCCTCAGCTCCCCTGAAGGTATCACCCAGCACTGACAATATTTTCTCATGCAAAAAGTGCCTGTGGGCTGGAGGTGCTGCCAAAGGACTGTCATGGACATGGTGGTCTTTGCTCTTTCTGAAGAAGATATAAGACCTAAGTCTCTGACTTTATGACTATTGACTAGGCTAGGCTACAAGCTGAAGACTCATCTCCTAAGATAGTTTTTAAAAAAAAAACCCCAACCAAACAAGAAACAAACTGTTGTGTTGTTTTGTTTTGTTTTGTTTTGTTTTGTTTTGTTTTTTTCAAAGAGCATGCACAGACCCCTCTCTTTAGGGAGAGGCTTAGACTCTGGCAAAGCTCCAGAGAGGACCATGACTGATGCCAGTGTCCAGGGTTTCCAACGGGTGAGTTCCAAATAATCCCCTGTTCAAAATGGGTACATTTTGAATTGCTTTTCCAGATGTCTTGCCCTCTTGACCAACTCTATATGGACATCATGGACACAAGTCTTTTGATGCTCAGGAGTTTTAGGATGATACCATGTTTCATAGTCTGCTCAGTGGACTAAGCTGAACACCCAGCCTTCTTAAAATGGACAGCCGCAGCATCTGCTATGGAGGCAATCTCCTTGGAGGACTTGAAAGGCTTCAGAGCTTGTGGGTTATCAATGGAAGTTCTACAATTGTTCTGTGCCTCAGTTTCTCGTCTGTGGAAAGAGGTCAGGTATATATCTGCTCTCCTACTTGTTCTCTGCTTTATCTGTTTTGTGCCGTATTGTGAGACTTTTATTCAGAAGAGCGAATTGTGGTACTTTAAATACCACTGACTTTACAGAAACTACCCATCAAACTCCTCATCAACATAAAACAGGATTACTTACAGTTTATCAGCTCTCTGAGGTGAGGGACAGTCTGTTCTTATGGATTTCAACAGTATTTAACAAAATAAAGACCTAATTTTCGTAGGTTTGCTTCCTGTGATCAAAACACTAACAAACCCTCCACAGCTTTTTACCCCAGGCACTCTTTTTCTGCCCAGTCTATGCATCTGACCCAGCCCTTGAATATCACTTTCTATAGGGTCATTTTAACAATTTAGGGTACCAGATCAAATTCTCAGTTCTGTGGATATGCAGATACCCAGTTGACTGGATGCACTCTAACACAGACATTTCAAACTGGAGGTGAGAGTATCCATCAAATTTATATGCTGGTGACATTTGTGCCTTCTTCCAAATGACTGTATGGTTGCAGTTTTTATATACTGAGAAATCACCACGCAGTTGCTGGTTTTATACCATTGGCTTGTGCAGCTCAGAGCTGTCTTCATTGACTTCAGCAGGCACAGAGGTGCTATGGATTGCAACGTTAAGGAATCCTTAACAGCGGGGGATTAACAAGAAATGTTAGTACTGGATGGTAAATACCTCAATCCACAATTCCCCTTCACATTCACAGCTTTAGTGTTCCGACTTCCCTCAAGTGAAATGTAAATTTCAGAAAACTTCTCAAAAGCAACGTACTCTCCCCTTCTTTCACTAAGTTGCTCCTAAGCAGATGTGTTTGCTATGTATTAAGTTATGATCCTCCCAACTGGAGGCTGTGAGACTTAACAAAAGCCCTAGCCCTAAGCTATTGCAGATATGAACTCTAGGAAAATGAAAATGAACATTTCAAAGCAGAGAGGAATATCTTTACTCAGAGGTAAACATCAGTCTATCATTTTTGCTTTGGATTTCAGAATGACCACTGTGAACCACGAGATCCTGCTCCTCAACTGCTTCTGCATGTCTCATGTCATAAATATGCTAAGCTGATGGAGGCAAATGTTCATTTTTACATAGAGGTCACATATAGTTTCCCATATAATGCTTGTCTGCAAAGCAAAATAATCTGATTTGTTATATAAACAGAATTGCATTTTATTGCTGTGTTTTCCTGTCACATAACCAGAGCTCAGGTACATACAAAGTTGAAAGCTGTCTGTCCAAGACATATTTGGAAATAAGATCAGGCTACAAGTATGACCCTGTGAAATCAACTAGCCTTTTGGAGGACCCCATGGAATGGGGAAGTAGCAATGAATTTCAGGAAACAGCATTACAAAGCAGGGTTGCAGAAAGATAACACAAACAAGAGAAAATACTGTATTTTAAAGCCATTGATTGTCCTTTTTCTTGGTAAGTTAGCTGCAATAATCACCACTGAAAACTGCCTCGAATAATAAATGTGAAGAATTGGATGGTACATGGAGTATATGTAATAGGGAGGGGGTGGAGATGCAATTACCGATAACTACTCTGAGACTGTACAGAATGCAGAGCGTAGGCTTTTTGGGCACTTTGCCATGATTCTGAGTTAGCACTAAAGTTTTGCTAGTAAACCATGACAACCACTGTTTTTATTAGGTTCAGCAATGGGAATGTATCAGCTTGCCACACAACATTAGGATGAAGAGCACTCGAAAATCTGGGATGCTGCTGCAGCCTGAGGGTGGGCTGAAATGGCTGGAACGAAGAATTAGTGCTACAGGAAAGGAGGTTGTAACACCCTCAGAGGATTTTTAACACACTGGTCAAGTTGCATGAGTTAGCAACGCTTATTTGGTCTTGCTCCAAACTTGCAACATCTGCAACTCCTACCCTGGCAGCACACCATCAGCACCTCCCTGCCCCTGGGGGCACATGCATGCAAGCAGAACTGAGTGGCCCAACCCAGCAACTGCAGCTGGCCTAGGGGCACCAGGCTGGGGGCAAAGGGGTCTAGACTCCTGACAGGATGACTGCCCATTGCAGAGACACTCCATGTTCAGAGGCACCAGAGTTGATGGTGCTCCTCTCATGCATGATCCCATGAAACAGGGATGCTGGGAGGCCCTGTCTTGTAACCCAATGTATGGGCATCTCCACCTCAAGTTGTCCACATCTCCTCTTCACTCAGCCCCCACAGGGGAACTCACACAGGTTTATCCAGCCACACTGCTGGATAACTGAAAGCACTTGCAAAGTTTCCAGCCTGTCTGGAATAGGCAACACGAAGCATTTTCACCTTTTACCTGTTGGACATGTATGAGTTCTTGCTTCCTATGGAGAAAGCCAGATTCTCAGAAGAAAAACTATTGACAGTAAGTTGCAGAATGAAATATTTCTCACTGAACCATACATGAATTAGAAAGTACAGTAACCAGTCTCATATGAAACACTCAGTAAGCCATATCATGATGGGAATTTAATTAATCCAGCTGACTGCTGTACAGGAACAGACCCTTTTCAGTTGGAATGTGTAGATTAGGACAAAATTCACCAATTAAATGACTGTTCTAATTAGAAGCTAAAAAAAATTAGCCACCAAAAGCAAACTAATGACCAGGCTACATGCCATTTTGAGGGAGAGTAACCAAAGATTACCCAGTGATTTTTGTAAGCAATACTGAATTCTCAAGTTTCTGCAAAGCAGGAGTCAACGGCTCACCCAAGACAAAAGATGAAATATTGCTCCCACTCATTCTTTTCCAAAACAACTGTTAATTCTTTTGAAGTATTGAAGTCAGCCTATCTTTGCAGCAGAGGATCACCAAATACTCTTACAGCTCCATTTCTGAATATGACAGCGCTTTCCAAGGGAAGGAGACAGATACTGTCAATCTGTATTTCTGCAGTTCCCCAGACAGAGACGTGCCAGATAAGCTGATCTAACAGCTTACTATCACAAAAGCAGGGTCCCAGTGCTCTTTTCTCACTTCTTCTGCTCCTGATTGCAAGCTTCTGCTGTTTCTCTTTACAAGACCTGCTGCTCACTTGACCTCACTGTAAGCTGATTTCATTCATCAGTTTTGTAGGAAACAAGAATAATAGGGCAAAAGAAAGGTAACAGTTTTCTTCCAGGCTGGGTAGTTGAATCGGCTCTCTGTAAGGTCTGACGAGGGCTATAAGAGAAAAAGGAGGATTGTATGGTTGGGAACAGGGATAGGAAGAGGAGGGGAAGAAGGTCAGGGAAATGGGATTGCCCCTTTCAGCAGCAGCCAGCCATCAGACCAGATGCCATCCGGCCTCTAGCTACACATTCAGTGTCTCTTCAACCAATAGCTCTGCTCCTGCAGCAGGACTGAAAACCTGCAGCAATTGCTGGCTACAAGTATTCCCACTGACCAGGGAAGCGCTAACTACCTTTAATTGCTGGCAGAAGTTCAAATGTCAGTAATTCCAGAGCAGAGGACCAAGAACAGATATCTGAAACAGCAGCTGTAGACAACTTCACTCCCCCATCCTGGTGGGGGGAGAACATTTGCTAACTCAGGTGGTCATGCATGTGTGTGCCAAAAGAGGTTTGTGTTTAAGCTTGGGAAACACGCTGTACATCGTGCTCTCGAGCACACATGGCTCTAAGGCACAGAGGCAAAGTCAGCTCTGGCATTCAGCACTCTCAGTACAGCCACTTCTTATTTCATGAATTGCTTCAAATAAGCAATTCACAGCCAAGCTGTGCACATAGTGATAAAGCCTTGTAAAAACGATGTGAAGCAAAGCATTCAGTTACTTTATGGGGCCAGGGAAGCTCCATAAGATGAGTCTGGGGTTTATGCCACAGAAGCACTCACAGGACAGATCTTCAGAAAAAACAGACATGGAGAGGAACAAGTTGTGTCATCTACCTGCCTGCAGATAGTCAAGCAAACGGCATTGACTCCAGTTATTTCTAAGGATCCACACACTTTTTATCAGGATGCCAGTTACATATATCCATTTGTGTGCACCCGTATGCTGTGAGGTGTTCAGAGTGGAGGGCTTGTAATTGGCTTCTTGGCAAATAAAATCTGCACTGAGATAACTGAGTGCACTGCGTACATATGCCTATTTCAGGTGTTTCCTTAGATTACAAAAGGATCCATTTTATCGTCTCAGATTAGGAAAAGAACAGATACTCCATCCAAAAAGATAACTGCACTGCTTTTTTTTTTTTTTTTTTTTTCCATAATTTAATTTGGAAGGTGCAATTAAGAAGTTATTGCTTTGCTACATACCACAAACACTATTAAACATAAATACTGACACTAATTCTGGACTGCTTATAATAGAGGCATTATAAAACTTCCATTGAAGAGCATCATTCCTATTGACTAGTCCATTAACAATGAGGAAATTAAGCCCTGTAACTAGTTACAACCAAGTAACAATATTTAGATCCTAAATACTTGGTTAAGGGTGTGAGTAAAATCTTAAAGTCTCATTAAGAATATGGTTTCCATCCAGAAGGACAATTCCACTTGTTCAGCTGGGGGCCA
>NW_010331117.1:5605-9961 GCF_000700745.2 Antrostomus carolinensis | reverse complement strand
GAAAGATAATTCCAGCAACAACTTTACTTAATGAAGACACAAAATAAGAGCTGCCACACAGTGAAGTTTCACTAGTTCCAAGAATGCCTCGTATTTAACATTAAGTAAGGTCAGATGCATTCCGAAATGTAAAGTTCTTTCCTCCCAGGACAGACAAATAAGTGTAATAGTGCATACTTCTCTTAATCAGGATGTGCGTAATCAGGATGGCATCTTATTAGGATACATCCCAGAGAACCTGTTTAGCTTAATGATAGTGAATGGTAATGACAACTGCTTAACTGGGATAGTATTAGCAAAAATTTCACTTAATGGGATACATGCAGATTGTGTCAGGGGGTTAAGTGGTGTTTAATTAAGTGTGAAATTCTAAGTCCATGTCCCCTAATAAAGAAATTGTTGAATAAAAATTAAAAGAAGAAACTGAAATGAACTGTAATGAGTAAAATTCGTAGCCTTGTGTTTATAGACACCACTAGAGTGTTTATGTACACAAAAAAATGTACTTCAGAAAAATATCTTTTCCTTCCTGAACAGATTGCTATTTTTTAACTGTTTTCATTATTTGAAGTAACTGATAGACAGTTTTTCAAAATAACTCTTTAGCTGAGGCTAATCTAAAGCAGTTCATTGCAAGGGTTAGCTCTTCTACATGTGAATGACTTTACCTGGATAAAGAGACTATAATGATAGGTTGCTGGTCTTTGGCTGGATGGACATAATGTAGAATTGCGTTCACAATGAGAAAAGCCGATATATGATTTTCATTATCTGATTATGTTCTGCAATATTGGCTAAGACTTAAAGTTCAGTGGATGTTCATCAGTAAATCCATTTGCCAAGAACCTTCATGCTAAGAAATAAGCAAAGCTGCACTGGCAGGCAAGAGGCATTGTATTTTACACTTCAGTGGCATTTCACAGAAAGCCGTTTCTAATATTAACTCAGGGGTCGTTGCTACCTCGTGACTGAGGCAATGGTTAGGCTCCACACCAGGGAGAGCCAATTTAGCACGTCTTCCCCCTACCCTCATCCCCCGCAGACAGGCACCCACAGGAGGAGGACCTACAGCTACTTCCATTCTCATCACATGTGGGTGCAAGGTATCATTGCCTTCAGCATAAAGCCGGTCCTGAGTGTGCTCCTAAGTCAGGCCACCCACTGAACAGGGAGAAAGCTGGAAACAAACAGCGACTGCTGCACCTGGGGTGATGATCTGATGCCCTGCCTCATGAACAGGGCTCACCAGGAAGCCGTAACTGAGCCCTTCGTCCTAGCTAACATAGTATTTATATGACTTGGCATCCTTCAGACTTCTTTTTTTATGGCTGCTTCAAATTAGGACTGCTTAATCAGGGACAAACAGTGACAGATGCCCTCATTAATGAAAATTTACTATACCATTTCTTCTGTGATATGCCTTGTTTTGGTATTTTGGAAAAAGCTGGCATTTAAGATTGGCTGCTGAGTAGAAGACTCTAAAGATTCCCCAGCAAACTGCATACATTAATATTATTGGTCTGTGTGAGGGACAGCTTGCAAAGTATGTGGTCCAAATATTTCCTAGCTGACGTTTCAGCCTGTATGACTGCTCCCATCCACTTCAGAAGTGCTTCTATGTCATACAATTAGTTGCAATAGTATAATGCAGAATCAATTTACACAGGTGAAAGCATACTTTTGGAGACTAAATTCTGTACCTGCTAGGGTTTTTACCAGCATAGCTGCAATGTACAAGGACAAACATCCCTGAATATCACAGGGACTCGTGGCAGGGGCTAAGCTGTAATCAGGCATCTATCATGAGACACTGCTTCTCTTCCTTAATTGAATGACTAAACATACCTATGCAGGATCAAGGCTTGGACAAATTACCTTTTAAACACCAGCACAAATACATGTACACTGTTGCTTGGTTTGTTTGGTTTTGGTTTTGCTTTTTAAAAAAAAAAAATAATTCCATGAGCATCCTTTGATGAAGAAGGATTTCTGGTAAAAAGTAAATAAAGAGATTGTTAATGCTACCAAAAAAAAGAAAAGAGGTTTGCTTTTTTTAGGGTTTTTCTGAATGAATCTTGAAAGTGAGTTTTCTAGTATTTTATATGCCACAGTTATCATAATTAATAAAGTAAATTGCAACATTATTTATTGATAGGGACTACAAGGACATTTACTTAGTCCAAAAATACAGTCTTTGTTATAAAATTCATTTTCAATGCTGAATTTGCAGGTTTATGTCAATGCAAATAAAATGTTGGCTGTTCTGCATAATTCCTATTTTTTATCCTTCAATGGATAAAAATATGTGTATGAGATAAAACATTTCAAATCCATCCAAGCCCAATTATTTTATGTGGACTTTCTGATTCTATCAAAATATAATTAAATTATGTATAATGATAAATGATACATAAATTACAAAATACATCAAATTACAGCAGTGTACAATTGAAAACATTTTTTATAATGATATATCACCAGTATTGCACTGTTATGAAATAACAAAAAAGCAATGCAGTATTTCTGCTTTCATTCCTTGTTTTTTTTCTTATTTTTTGTTCAGAAAGAAATTGTTTCCTTTATGTATTTAATTCTGGTTCAGAACTTGAGAAATTACTCTTGATTTTTCTGATTGTCTCTTCAAACTGTATGGCAGCGGAGTTATTTCTGATTTACTGAGTGGAAAACTGAGAGATGCGATGAAAATGTCTAGCTGTGGAACTACTCCTCATGCAGCAGGAGATCTGGATGCGGTCCATTCACCACTGGGCATTATTTGTCCCTCTGTGCTCTGGTACATGGTGGATTTGAGTTTGCGATAGCCCTAGATATGAACATATTGAGCCTCTGAGACAAAGCCTGTCTATTTAGTGGGAAGCTGCAAAGATTAAGACTAATAGCACTGGAGTCTCCAGGTGAAAGAGAAGAGGATAGCAGACATCATAAAAGTGAGAGCCCATCCAGGAATGAAATGCATTTACTATGTAAAAAATATAAATTATGTATATGAAAAGTAATGAGGATAATAGAACATAATTGCATAAAATAATAATTCACTGCAAACACACTTGTGAATCCATGTGAATCCAATTGTTCCTTCTCCTTTATTTATTGCATTTTATTGGTCTGATTGCGATAAAAGCACTGCCACTTTTCTTGGTGTTATGGTACGCAGAGCATCTTCAAATGCATGGGGATACTTTCACACCACTGCAATCATATATATGTCCACCAAACTGAATAAAAAAACCACACCAACAATCAGCTATGGCATGACTGTACATTGCCACATTATTTTTCAAATACAAAATTGCAGCAAGTAGACACAGTCTGTCTGATTTTTAATTCTGTTTTCCAATAGTCTGATTTTTAATTCTGTTTTCCAATAAGCTTCTAGTAGGATAAACACCATAGGGCACAGTCAAACTACAGATAACTCTGTGGATTATTCAAGTATCCAGTCTATTTAACCATGACATTTCCTATTGTAATGAACTTCCCCAATGAAGTAAACAAGATACACAGAATCATAGTATCACAGAATCGTTTCATCTGGAAAAGACCTTTAAGATCATCGAGTCCAACCATAAACCTAGTACTGTCAAGTCCGCCACTAAACCATGTCCCTGAGCACCACATCTACACATCTTTTAAATCCCTCCAGGGATGGTGACTCAACCATTTCCCTGGGCAGCCTGTTCCAATGCTTGACAACCCTTTTGGTGAATAATTTTTTCCTAGTATCCAATGTAAACCTCCTCTGGCACAACTTGAGGCCATCTCCTCTTGTTTTATCACTTGTTCCTTGGGGGAAGAGACCGACACTCACCTCGCTACACCCTCCTTTCAGTTAGTTGTAGAGAGTGATAAGGTCTCCCCTCAGCCTCCTCTTCTCCAGACTAAACAACCCCAGTTCCCTCAGCCGCTCCTCATAAGACTTGTGCTCTAGACCCTTCACCAGCTTCATTGTTCTTTGGATGCTCTCCAGCACCTCAATGTCTTTCCTGTAGTGAGGGGCCCAAACCTAAACACAGTATTCAGTATCTCTTTCTGCTTAGAATTTCTGAGGAATATCTTGAATCGTTTATGGATTGCACAGGAAAAACAAACAAACAAACAAACAAACAAAAAACCAAGGAAACAAAAAACAAAAAACAAAAAACAAAAAACCAAGGGGGAGACAGGAATGATGGAAAGGCATGCACATCACAGCTGTGCAAACTCCAAAGCCTCGTAATCTACAAGGGTTTTCCTCCACACTAGTAATCTTTGTTATGTGTTGGCTGAGTTGCTCAATCCTTGGATAAGCCAGCCCTAAGACTGTGCCTGTGGAGGCAGGCACTGCTGGGGCTGCAG
>NW_010331117.1:937-5591 GCF_000700745.2 Antrostomus carolinensis | reverse complement strand
AGCCGACTCATAAAGTCTGATTAAGTGATCTGCCACTGGTGAAGTCCTTCAGTGACCTGACTGCTATTTCTGTGTCTAAGTCATTTGTGAAACAGACCCAGCATGTGATGCCCTTGCTGACGCATGCACACACCAACTGGGCAAGGTGGCCACTCACTTTTATCTTCCAGCTAGAAGAAAAGCCTATGCACACCTATTCCCTCTCATTTGCTTCTAATCCAAGGATTGCAAATGTCATGTTAGATTGGAAGAGAAGCTTCATTAATAAAAAACAAGGAACAAGAGGAAAAGGAAAATTAAAAGAGATATCAAACTAGTTTTCAGATTCTTTGATTAATTAAAAAACATTTCCTTCCCACAGCAAAACTGTCAGCCCATTTAAGAGAATCAAACTAGGTTCAAACATTGCACTTGATCTCTGAGTTTTCAGTGCTTTCTTGTGCACATTTAATGGGAACAGACTGACAAAAAATAATCTATAGAATAGCTAAGATGTCCATACTTCCATGAGGAAAATGTTCTGGGAAGGAGAGGTCAAAAAACTTCAGTTAATGACAACTTTTGTCAGTGCCACACCAAGCCCCATACTTTCATTCTCAGAAATGTGATCTCTTGCACTCCAGATGATTCAGTAGCTTGCACTGCTTCATCTTCTCTTTGTGAAGTATTTATCTATTTCAGTATCGGAGCTGGAGTTCTGTTAGACATAATTAAACCAGGACCTGCACATACAGTGTAATTCTTTAACGAAGATTCTCACTTGAAAGTACTGACACAATTTTTTCCTTCAGAGAAAGGGAATATGAATGCATTTCTTGAGTGTTTTTAATTATGTAATGAGCTTAACATGATTTGTTTAAAAAAAAAAAAAAAAGAAGTACTTCTTAGCTGAGTAAGTCACTACCAACATCAGAAAATCCTCCCAGGAAAGATGAGCAGGCTGATTCTCACCACTCAGTGCATTCTTGTGCCTGGTACCTATCTCTTTACCTTACATAATTCAGCAATAATTATGCTTCCCAGTGCTAGCTAGGTTGGGGGCATCCTTACGACAACGATGCCAGAAGCACACGTTGACTACACCATGCTGATGTCATTCACGATACAGCCTGCCAGAACCACTGGCTGTGATCAGCAGTGGCAGAGGGAAAGGCGATGGCTGTAAGCAGTAGGGTTGGCCTGTGCATCCACTATTACATATTGAAAATCCTTCCTCATGGGATAATCTGGCGGGCAAAATGTGATCCCTCATGCTGTTTTATATTGAAAATCCTTCCTCATGGGATAATCTGGAGGGCAAAATAAATACCCTTGTGAAACAGCACACTGGAGAAAAATGTGATCCCTCATGCTGTTTTGCTTTGGCATACTGTAGTTGTGCCGGGTTTTGTACACTAACATAGATGTTGCTTGGTACTGGATTTTGGGAAGCCTCTTGTAACCTTTGGAAAGGGTGAGGGGAATCCTCCTCTGTGAGTAATCTACTCCACGTTGCCTACACTCAGGCAGTATTAGATTTGGGGAATTTCTAGGAACTGCTAAAATGGGAAAACCCTTTATTTCTGTGTCAGTGCCATTGCAACGTAGGTCCCACACTGAACCTCTTTTGATGGGATTTCCAAGCACTGTAAGGTAGCTGGGGACACATATACAATATTTTTAGGTGCAAAATCAGAGGTAGTGGAACATTTGATTCTAAAATTTTAACTTTAAGTACAAAATCACAAAAAACCTACATGTTGTTACTCTTTGGGAACAATAAAAGTCTGATCTTTGTTACCACTCTGTCCCTCACGTAACAACAGTCAGTAGGAACCATGTCTCCTTCTCAGAGTACTGAGAGACTGCTCTTGGAGCAATCACATGGCCAACTTGAAATAAAGGAAATACACTGTCAATATTGAGCTTATATTAGGAGGAAAGCACCAATTCATAACTGACAGAGCTTCTTTCAGAACTGTGCATTCACAGCAGTTTGAAGCTGGCAGACACAGGCGATGCTCATGCAGGCAGGGCTGCTAGGAACACACTTTTTAATAAAAGAGACCTGATCTGTTTCTGGACCTCCTGAGATCTGTCCTCACACAGACTAACTAATATGGGAATAGATACCTGCGTACAAAATCAGCACCAGCCTTTTAGAAAAGCAAGACTATAATGGAGCAAGTTTTCATTATCAGCAACCTGGAAATGGATATGAGGAGATGCTCTCTAGGACACTTTAGCAACTGCGACCCAGTTCAGCTTTCATGGAGGTCAACTAAAAGGCACCCATGGTCATAAGTGGCTGCAGACCAAGTCCCTCTTGAACTGAAGAGAGTGGTCATTACTATCAGGAGGACGGTAAGATATCCCGCAGCACACCAAGCCAGAGTGGATGGAAACTACATCTTATCCTAGAGAATGGTGATGACATGTAATGAAACTTTTTTTATCATGCATCTATCAATAATTTCGTACTGCAGAAATCTACAGACATCTTATCCTAGAGAATGGTGATGACATGTTGTAATGAAACTTTTTTTATCATACATCTATCAATAATTTCGTCCTGCAGAAATCTATACGTATTTTGGAAGGTGAAATGAGATCAGGGAGACAAGCTGAATAACAAAACTAACCTCTTCAGCTTCTGCTTCTCTGTTCGCATTAAGGGAGCAGGTTCAGAAGCTTATTTCAAGCACTGAGTGTAAAAATGAAACAAGTTACAAAATCAACAGCAATATAATGAATTCCTTCTTTGTGTACCCCAAGACAAACACACTGTCCTCTCTCCTGGAGGGTATTATGGAGAAAGCAGACACCCGGAGCCAGACTTCCTGATTCTGGGTGCTCTGCTACATAGTGGCTACTGCTACAAAACACCTCCTTCCACGTTAAGCTCCTCTGCAAGGGTAATTATTGCTCCTGCCATTCTGATGATGACAGACTGACATGTTAAAAAATCAGCATTATACACAATGTCACTCAAACACCTGACCAACATGGCAATCCATGACACAGTTAAATCAATTCTCCATAGAGCGCACCCTAAAGAATTAATTAGATACACAAATTACATTAACAATTGCTTAAATTACTTGCATTCCTATTTTTCTGCAAAGCAATAGAAAATGTATTGAAGACAGCAAATGACTATTATGTCTCCCAGTATCTACCATAGTGCCAGTAATCATGCTCAGTTTGATTTTTGTGTAACTATGAAATGTAATCCTATAGGCTCTTATAGTAGTTTAGTATCAACTAATATCCACTCCATGCCAAGTACTCCTTGATTACTAAGGGTAGATGCAAGGGCAGATCACTCAGAAGGATCAGTCAAAAATGAGGGTTAGGTGCCAGACTGGGAAAGGCTGGAATTGGTATTTCTAGCAATCACTTTTTAAAAAATGTGAATGCTTTCATGGTCTCTCACCACCTGTATAAGAAAATATCCATAACCTGTATTTCAGATCTAGTTTGCAATGCACTATTTGTGGACATCACCGTCTCAGAATACTTTTAACCACCCTGTGAATAGTGGCACCACAAAATCAGGCTAGCTTTTCTAGAAACAAACCCTATGTCTTGAGTTTGCCCATATTTTTCCTTGCTAGTGGATTCCAGGTCTATGAAGCCACAAGCAGCTTAACACTAGATCAACTGATTGTACACTCATAGAAGTAATTTTACATGGAAAAATATCTTTATTTAGTAGATGTTGGGGTGACAGTCGGACTTGATGATCTTGGAGGTCTTTTCCAACCTTAATGCTTCTACAGTTCTATGATTCTATTAACCCTGAGAAAGATGCAATATGTGATTATGAAGAAAAAGTCTTGTGCAGACTTCATTACTTTGTCAGGTAGATTAATAAAAGTAATGAAGGAAGGGAGCATGGCAGAAGCTATTTGAATTTTACTGATGCATTTCATAGTCTCTCAAAACAAGTCTTAGTTTTCCAATTAATACAAATTACCCTGGATATAAACATTATCAGGAGGATTGAAAACATAAACAAAAGGTGATGATGAATGACAACGTACCGAGCAGTAAGAATGCGTCTTCTGAGGATCACAGGAATCAGAGCAAGGCATGATTACTGCTAAGTACCTCCATTAGAGGAAGGAAACACTTCCAGTAATGAAATTTGCACATAATGTGAAACAGAGAGGAGTCGAGTATCCAAGTGTTGATAATAAACTAACACAAAAGGGTCTTTAAAAGATTAGAGACATGAACAGACTCAAGGTGAATTATGATTTACTCTGGGAAAATGCAGAGCCATACATGAATAGGAATATACTTTAAGGTTTTTCTACATGTGAGAAGTTGCCTATACAGCTGTACAGAATAATTGCATTAGTAAAACTGCCAGGATGCTTGCCTCATGCAGCCATTCCACTCTGGAATATATATTTTTTTTTTCTCTCTCAAATGAAGTCACACTTTTACTCCAGAAAATCACTTCCCAAGGGAAGTTATGCTGGAGTAACTGGATGCAGCTGTGCTGTGCACTGGATTGGTGAGGGGGTGACACAGCAGCTCTGTTGCCAGCGTGCAGATCCTTCAGCCCCCATGAACCTCTGTATGGTGGACTCTGCCTTCTCCTTAGCTATGCTGGCAGGCCTTCCCTGTTTAGAAAGCCCCTAAAACCCAGCAGCAGAGAAAACCA
>NW_010331117.1:0-908 GCF_000700745.2 Antrostomus carolinensis | reverse complement strand
GGAATGCTAAGGGGCCTGCAAACACCAGAGGCGGTAGCTCAGAAAAGATTTTGCAATGCAAAATTGCAGCCAAACTGTGTTGGGGTGCAGAGGAATCACCGTAGGAGAAAGGGAGGTGGCCTGGTGCTCCCCGTGGTGTTCCCTTTACGTAACCCCCTAACAGGGCTGTCCCAGCAAGGTGGTACCAAGGTTTGCTCACTGTCAGAAATTCTCAGTGCAACAGAGGGATATTTGAACAGAAGTGGTGGAAAGTGCTGACTCACGAGGAGAGACCAGAGGAGTTAAACATGTAGCTGGCTAAAAGCAGGCTGAGTGGGGAACCCTGTAGGACTTTATAAATATATGACTCTCCAGATGAATTTTCTTGGAGTGACACTAGAAATCACAGCATGCAGCTAAGAAAGGAAACATTTAGAGTAAGAGCCAAATAAAACTTCCTGACAAGGAACAACATTAGCTTTGGCAAACCCAAAGGGAAGATGAAGAGATGAAAACTCACTTAATATGTGGGAGATCATATAATCTGATTTTCCTGATGTGAAGGAAAGGTAAATTCACAGCAGGAACCCCATTGAGTGGAAAGAAGAAACACGTAATCATCGAATCATAGAATGTATTGGGTTGGAAGGGACCCTCAAAGGTCATCTAGTCCAACCCCCTGCAGTAAGCAGGGACATCTTTACTAAGAGCATGTTGCTCAGGGCCCCATCAAGCCTGACCATTAATATCTCCAGGGACTGGGCCCCCACTACCTCTCTGGGCAAACTGTTCCAATGATCTACCACCCTCATAATGAAAAATGTTTTCCTAATATCCAACCTAAATCTATTATTTTCTAGTTTAAAACCATTACCCCTTGTCCTATAGCTACATGCCCCTGTGTCCTGGTTTTGCTAGGGTAGAGTTAA
>NW_010331116.1:3273-5825 GCF_000700745.2 Antrostomus carolinensis | reverse complement strand
AGGTCTTTTCCAGTCAAGGCAATTCTGGGATCTGTAAAGCCTGCAGCTCACCCTATCTCAGCACTCTTCACCCTACAATAAGCCAAACCTATAGTTCATCACGACTGCTGGATTCTGACCCTGAGTGCAGCTGACTGAAAACGCTGCTGCAGCTCGACTGGAACGAGCTGTATCTTTAACATAAGGGGAATGACACAGGCTGGACACAACACACCAGTGTTATGTTGATGGTGAATTCAAGCCACCACGCAATGCTTTCACCTGTTGGGCTTTCAGTACGCCCCAAATTTCAATGCTGACAGTTTGTAACTGTCTCCTGGAATTCAAACATGGGAGATGCAAGAATTTCTTGCACTTTCAAAGGCAGCTCCCTACCTCTAAAGAAGCATATTTACCAGCTGCTCTTTCCAAAGCAGCCAACCTCCAAACAGATGATGATGGCAGTACTGCTACCATCACCCTTATGTACACCATTAACATCTTTTGGGAAGAGCTCTCACAGCCATGTTTGTTTGCAGACTCACAGAATCACAGAATGATGTTAGGGATTGGAAGGGACCTCAAAAGGTCATCAACCCCCCTGCCAGAGCAGGATCACCTACAGTGGGTTACACAGAAATGTGTCCAGGTGGGTTTTGAATGTCTCCAGAGAAGGAGACTCCACAACCTCCCTGGGCAGCCTGTTCCACTGTCTTGTCACTCTCACAGTGAAAAAGTTTTTTCTTATGTTTACATGGAACCTCCTGTGCTCCAGCTTGTACCAGTTGCCCCTTGTCCTACCGCTGGACATCACTGAGAAGAGCCTGGCTCCATCCTCCTGACATTCACCCTTTACATATTTATAAACATTAATGAGGTCACCCTCAGTCTCCTCTAAGCTAAAGAGACCCAGCTCCCTCAGCCTTTCCTCATAAGGGAGATGCTCCACTCCCTTCATCATCTTGGTGGCTCTGTGCTGGACTTGGGTGTTTTCCTGCCTTGAGCTATAGTGACCAGAATTTTCACAGCTATGCATGTTTATTTTAAAAAACAATTTACACTCAGCCACTGTGCTGCTTGCTTCTGCTCTGTTATTGTCCTAGTCCAAAGGACATCAGCTCAAGAACAAGCAGAGCAGATCTGTACATAGATAAGCTATGAGGTGCAGCTCTTTTGGTAAGGAGAAGTAGGGACACAAGGAGGAGTTGACCCATATGGACATAACATAGCCAAGGCTGAGCAGGAGTGCTGCAGCACATGTACAAGCCCACAAAGCCCAACTCTGCACAAGGAACAAGCCCATTCCCTCTGTCTTCCAAAAGGTTCTTACATCTGTACCAGGTCTCCTTTTCTACCTTATTCCCACCCACAAGAAAACAGCCTTGCTTGGTTATGTGTCACACAGCATTCACCCTCATCACTGTTATGCTACAGTGTAGAAAACCTCAGTGGACAGTCACAGGGACAAGGTTACCATCTAACCCTGGAAGGAGCGTGCTCCTCCACAAGCAGAATGTCAGCATTGCCTAGTGGAACAGGAAAGAAGAGGAAAGCAAATACAAATAACACAGGTCAAACTATTTCTATTTCTCCTCTTGCAGCAGGAAGGAAATGGCTTGTTGTGTCAAATTTAGCTGAAAAAAGGAGTCCTGCCACCATACTGCTACTGCCTTTGCTACCAGCATCTCTAAAGAGACCCTAGATACCCCATTAACACCAACTCAGAGACCTATTTCTCGTAGGATAGAGAGGGAGACCACCAAGCCACCCACACCACAACACTGCCCCACGCATGAAGCAATGCAAGGCTGTCCTATATCTGCATTAACCTGAGACAAAATCACTTGAGACAGTGACAAGGAAGTGTTTTCCAGAATCCCTTCATGAACTCTTCAAATCATGACATACCTGTCCAAGTAGTTGACAATGTTGGGGTTTTTGTTTTCCCTCATCACAAGGATTTCATTAATAATCAGTTCTTTTTTGGGCTGCTGCTGCAAATTCATCTGTTTGATTGCAACCTGCAGTGAAGAAAGACCAAGTAAAACATTATTACAGGAGTTCCCTAGAAACCTGCCAGTACTGTTGCCAATTATTTTAGTTCCACGTTTACGTGAAGTGGGAAAACACTTTTTCATCATGGGTTGTTCAGACATTGAGTAACTCTGCAAGTTCCTGCAACCAGTCCATTTCCACACATGCTGGAGGATACTTAATGCCAAAAAAGACAAAGGAAATTACTGTTTTCATACTGGACCTTTATGTTACAGTTGGATAGCCATCACCATCTACAACTTCTTGGTAAGAAGGGAGAAATCTCCTTACTCTAGTATGGACTGATATCATAGAAGGTTGAGTTGGAAGGGACCCACAAGGATCATGGAGTCCAACTCCTGTCCCTGCACAGGACAATCCCAACATTCACACCATGTCCTTGAGGGCCTTGGCCAAATGCTGCTGGAATCTTGTCAGGCTTGGTGCCATGAGCAGCTCCCTGGGGAGCCTGTTCCAGTGCTCCACCACCCTCTGCCTCAAGAACCTTTTCCTCATGGCCAACCTCACCCTCCCCTGCC
>NW_010331116.1:2735-3192 GCF_000700745.2 Antrostomus carolinensis | reverse complement strand
AGACCGTAATGAGATCTCCTCTCAGTCTCCTCTTCTCCAGGCTGAACAATCCAAGTTCCTTCAGCCTCTCCTCACACAGCTTCCCCTCTAAACCCTTCACCAATTTTGTGGTCCTCCTCTAGTAGCTTTAGATCCTTTTTATACTGTGGCACCCAAAACTGCACCCAGTACTTTTTATTTCTTAAAGGATTCTCATTAATTTTATTTTTGATTAGATTTTTTTGGAATTTTTTTGGTGGTGGTTTTTTTTTTTGCTCCCATGCAAATCTGTTTACAGCAGGGTGGCCATGCATGGAGGGGATAAAAAAAACGTAGCCTAAGCTTAGTACTTCAAGACGACAATTCTATTTCTTTCTGTCACAGCCTTGCCACTAGGTCTCCCCGGAACCTTCTCTTCTCCAGGCTGAACAGCCCCAACTCTCTCAGCCTGTCCTCACAGCAGAGCTGCTCCAGCCCT
>NW_010331116.1:0-2687 GCF_000700745.2 Antrostomus carolinensis | reverse complement strand
TGTGCTGTTGGTGGCCCCAGCACTGGAGGCAGCACTGCAGGTGGGGTGTCAGGAGAGCGGAGCAGAGGGGCAGAATCCCCTCCCTCCACCTGCTGCCCACGCTGCTCTGGGTGCAGCCCAGGACACGGTTATTGGCCTCTGTGCTGCCAGCGCACGTTGCTGCCTCATGTTGAGCTTCTCGTCCCCCAGCACCCCAAGTCCTTCTCCTCAGGGCTGCTCTCCCATGCATTAGGATACAAAATAAACAGCTCTATTTATGCTAAACAGCCATCATCAGGGAAAGTCTTCAGTATTCCTAATCCTGGGAGCTGCTCAAGGCTCCCGCCATAGCACAAACTAAAGCAGTTTCCTTCCAGTGCTTCCAAAATGTGTTGCCGTTCACTGAGCTCCTGAGCTTGCAGGATTGGCAGCAGCATGTTTCACAGAAAGGAACAGGTCAACAGCATGCCAAGGTTACAGCGATCTCAAAGGCAAATTGAAAAATCTAGGGCCCGATCACACTAGTGTAATGGGAATGATTTGAAGTCTCTTGTCATGTAAGAGTTCAAATACCTGGTCTAGTGGAAGGTGTCCCTGCTGCTGGCAGGGGGGTTGGAACTGGATGAGCTTTAAGGTCCCTTCCAACCCAAACCATTCTATGATTCTATGAAATATTCACATGGGAGTCACCAAAGAGGTTCAGAAAGAAAGGAGAAAAGCCTCAAAGGAGTTCTTCCTCCCATAAAATTTCTTAATTGCTTCAAAATAAATGCAGGACCCCTTCCTCAGAGGCTGCAGTTAAACTGTAGTAGTAGTTCAGGAAATGAAAAAGGGGGTGAAAGCAGTTTCATCAAAAAGCACACAGTTATGAAACCTACTGGTGAATAACCCTGACATTGTACAAATGCAAAGGAGACACGGATTGCTGCAGACTTCCATAAATACATTTGGAAAAATGCAAACGCTTTCCTTTTTAAAAATCCTCCATCTAGCAATAACCGTTTCCACAGATGCTGCATATCCATCACTACTAGTTTATTATGCATGCAAGATGCAGGACACTTTTCAATATTTGGGAGGGGGGGGAAAAATGAAGAAAGAAAAAGAAAAAAAAAGAGACAGACATTCCTTTTCTCTCCATTCAAGGGCAGAAAGCAAGTGGGCAAAGGGTGGGAGAGGAACTATTTCCATGCAAGTCAACTAGTCTAAGTGTAGGAAGCAAAGGAGCAGAGGGCATATAAAAGAGTTTAAATGGGGACAGGCAGGAATCTTGGAGATGAAAAGATAAACTTGTACTGAAGAACTCTCCAGGTCAAACATCTACTTGTAGCCTTTGTGGTCACAGAAAGTTTCCTTAAAAATATGAAATTATTTAGGAATCAAAACTTGAGAAATAGTTTTTTCCAGTTCTCTGCTCAAACCACTCGACCATGCCTCATTAGTAAGTAAATAATACCTCATTAAAAAGAAGATGTCATGAACCCCTGAAAGACTGTCTTTATTTTGTAGCATCAACTGGAACTTTCAGGACACAATCCAAAATCCACTGCTGTGGTATTCTGGCAGCACTTACCTCCTGTCCTGTAGCTACATCCATTGCCGTGTAAACTGTACCTGAGGCTCTAAATAAAAGAGAAAAAAAAAGAGAAAAACAACACTTATTAGTGCCTCACAAGAAGACTAAGAGCTCCACACATGCCCCTTCCCACCTGTCTCTCTGAGGTGCTCTCAGCCTCATTCCTTTTCATGCAATAATTCCAGTGGTAAATATAATCTGAAATATTTCTCAGCCAAGACTGCTGCTGGAGTAGAAGTCAGAGAATCTATGGAGAACAAAGCTCCTAATAAGGGACACTATGGGCATTCAAACCCTTGCTGCTAAACCAGCAACTTAGCAGAGCTTGCAGGATGGTGAGTTGATCCCATTTAAACCAGCATGACTGCACTGCCCCGGCTTGCAGACTGCCCAACATGATTACAGAGCAGATAGGATCAGCTAAAGTAAACAAATGTGGCATTTGTAGTGAGGGAAACGAGAGTTTGAGCCTCAGCACATGGAGCTGCCAGCAGATCTCTCAGTGATTTGCATTGATTTGCCTCACTACAGCCTCTCCCCCAACCCCTACTTTCCTCCTGCGCTGCTAAGAGGGGCACAACACCCGCATCGAGCAGAGTTGATTCAGAAAGCAAATCTGTAATTTGAAGATGTGTCTTGCACGCTGAAAATAAGCAGTTCCTTCCCTGCTTGCAGTTATATTTAGCAACCTGATTATTTTCTTATATTAAAACACAATCACACAAAAAAAAAAAAAAATCCCCTAGACCCTGTGACTCAAGACTTTGCCAGGAAAGGAAGAAGAGATGGAGGGGGTGGAACTCACCAAAACAACCAAAAACAAACAACAAAAAAAAACCCAACCAAAAAACCTGAACCAAACAAAATAAGCTCTCCAAATGATCACCCACAGCTTTTTCAGCAAATGAACTTAGCCTGGTTTCAGTGCTTCTTTCTTAGCATAAGGAAAAACACAGGACAGAGAAGGAGTGTGTACTAACCCTTGTCCGATCTTCTCAAAACATGTGTACTTCTTTTTTGGATCGCCCACACTCACAATACTTCCTACAAAAAAAAAACAAAACCAAAACCAAAAATCGCCCAAGAGGATTTAATTATTATAAAATTATCTAATTTTATTTATTAGATATTA
>NW_010331115.1:0-9540 GCF_000700745.2 Antrostomus carolinensis | reverse complement strand
AATTATATATAATAATAGATTAATAAACTAACCCTGGCCAGCAGTCTCTTGATGCACTGAGTACCTACAGGACTGGAAGAAAGGTGCAGAAATTTGAACTGAGACTGCTGAAGAAGCAGCAAAACAACAAAACAAGGGCTTTGCATTGTCATGCTTGCACAAGCAAGCCTGTGTAAAAGCCCTGTTCTGGGGACTGAGATTTTGTGACATACAGAGCACACTTCAGCCACAGATGGTCCCAGGGGCCTCCCCGAGATGCTAACAGTTACTCAGAGCCATGAGATGCGTAGGCTACTGACTGCAAACTGGCAGTGTGTTTCCTGGGCAATACTGCAGACATTTTCTGAAGCATCACAGGGCATTATATTTTGTACTTGATCCTGACACTTTCACACAGGCTATGCTCTCACTTCATTTATCTCCCGTGTGGGACAGGCAGTACCAGACTATGGTTTGGGAACAATGAAGCTCTTTCCCCACTTGTTTTTCCCGTTGTTTTTCTTTCTAGGTTCTTCTCACAACTTGCGGTCCCATTCGGCTCTTGACTCCAGACAAAAATTTAAAAAAAAAACACTGGTGTCTATGGAAACTCTCCAGACATCTTTATAGGATTTACAGAACTCATTACTAGGAGACTAAAAGTGTTCGACAACTACTCCTCTGTAACAGGTGTACAGAAATTAATTTAAGCAGCAGTTAATGACTTTGTTGAAGGAAGAAAAAAATCGTTTTGTGAAGGACAACACATGAACTGCAGACAACAATTTTTGCTTTTCTAAATAAAGTCATAAATAATATAATCTATTCGGTGCAGATTTTCCACCACAGACAAACTCAATGAATTCAAGAACATAAAAATAAACTTAAAATGGTAGGTATACCATTAAGTATGTGCCACACTATCCATGATTATTTACACACAGATGACACCAAGCTGACCGGTGCAGATTGTATCCTTGGCTGCATCAAGAGAAGCGTGGCCAGCAGGTCGAAGGAGGTGGTGCTCCTCCTCTACCTCACTCTGCTCTGGTGAGACCCCACCTGCAGTACTGTGTCTAGCTCTGGAGTCCTCAGCTCAAGAAAGAAATGGACCTTTTGGAGCTGGTCCAGAGGAGGGCCACAAAAATGATCAGAGGGATGGAAAACCTCTCCTGTGAAGAAAGGCTGAGAGAGTTGGGGCTGTTCAGCCTGGAGAAGAGAAGGCTTCAGGGAGACCTTATTGCAGCCTTTCAATACTTAAAGGCGGTCTATAAGAAAGATGGGGACAAACTTCTTGGCAGAGTCTGTTGTGATAGAACAAGGGGTAATGGTTTTAAACTAAAAGGGGGTAGATTGAGACTAGGTATAAGGAAGGCATTTTTTACAATGAGGGTGGTGCTACACTGGAACAGGTTGCCCAGAGAGGTGGTAGATGCCCCATCCCTGGAAACATTCAAGGTCAGGTCGGACAGGGCTCTGAGCAACCGGATATAGTTGACAATGTCCCTGCTCACTGCAGGGGGGTTGGATTAGATGACCTTTAAAGGTCCCTTCTAACTCAAACTATTCTATGATTCTGATTTAACATGAGGCCCAGAAACAGGAAAAATGGGACAAAGCCAGAGGCACAGTCCCTCCTGTGCCCGTTCTTTCATCGAATCCTGTTCTTCACATAGCGTTCAGGTCTTCACGTGGACCGTGGCATTAGTGCAAAGACTTGCTGTGACGAACATAAAACCTTGCTAGCTCCAAAACAATAAGAAACACTGCATTTTCATGTTTAAACCCACTGTAAAAACAAACTCTTTTCAACCTGTATTGGTGAGGTTTATACACAGGTATAAGGAAGAGAGAAGTTCACCCTTGAACCACTCTCTCCTAATTCCTCTCCTCCCTCTCAACAGCTCCCTGGACTCTAATTTTGTGCAGTTTTTGGAGGACCTAAGTCCAATTTCTTTGAAAGGAATACAAGTTATCTGAGATACAGATTATTTCCATAAAAATACAGCGATTCTTATTGCAGTTACTTAAAATGACCTGTTTATTCTTCCTTCTTTAACAAGCACTTACTTTGAAATACACTGGCTGCTTGTAAATATTTAAGCAAACTGGAGTCAGTGAATTCCTCCTCTAAGAGTTTCAGAGCTCCCTCTGCACTAAGGCTCATGAAAGAAATTCCATCAACTATCACTGCACTGTCAGGAACATTACTTTACAGAACATGTGTAACAGATCCTGCTGTAAAATCTTTAGTAAAAATCTTCCAAGAGAAGTACTCTATATTACCATAAAGGCTTTTTCCATGGTTTCAAGTAAAACACGTTCACATATGTTAAAGGCAAGTCTTTGTCTATATGTGTATTTTTCACCTTTTTAGAAAACATTTAAGAGCCTATTATTCTGTCAAAAACAAACAAACAAACCAGTCATAGCTTTTCACATGAAAATAAAAAATAGCTGCGGATTTCACAGACTGCAAAAATAATTTTCTGAGCAAATCCAGGTGGGCAAGAAATTATTTCCAGTCTCTATATAATAAACAGTGCATTTCATAAATAAATCAAAAGGTATTCTGTAAATATCATAAAAGTCTCTCATTAAACTCTTTGAATATTATTAGTATAGCCACAAAGAAGTAGCTAAATATAAGTACAGGTAAATTCTATACTGAACAGAAACTATTATATTTTTGGTTTTATTCATTTAATGGGACTACTTTTAGGACCACCTTCATTAGAGACTATGAATTAGGACCCCCAAAATACACACATCTATCAAGATCGCAGATATCAGATGAAAAGTCAAAAGCAGACCTCAGGTCTCCTAACTTCAGTCTTGTCCCTGCACTTGCATCCCCCTGTTCTCTTCTGAAGGACTGATGTTAATCATTCGAGAAATAAACCAATAATCCATACTCTAGTGTCAGGTTTATAGCACAGGAAGTTACTGGGAGTCCAATGTATAAAACATTTTAAAATTAAAACAATGGCTTTATGTAAAGTTAATTTCCGCTTTCCGACCATAAAGTATTTCTCAATCAAAAGCAAGAGAGAAAGAGAAATGCTGAGATCAGTACAGTCAAAAAAATGTGTAACCTCCAACAGTTTGAAAGATCTTTCTTTTCTTTTGGATGTACAGTCAGCAATTTCTTCCTCTTCTCTTCCTCCTCTTAGGTTAGAAAACTGAATCTTCCTCCCTTCATTGTCTGCGAACATTCGAGTTTTTTTTAATCATCGTTGTTCCTCTAATAAAAAAATCCCTGGGTTAATTAAAAATGGCCCAGTCCTGAAAGAATTGCACCTGGATACAGTAAGGCTGTACTTTTCTTGGAAGCTAAGACCAACTGGAGAACCTGGTACACCCCGACTGATTACAACGCCCTGCACTCCCTATACCGCATTTTGTGATACCTGAGAAGGAACAGAAGGGACAGTGCAAACAATGCCAGCATTTCACCTGCAGTGGGGAAGGGCAGTCTCCTGCCACTGGTTAACCACGGAGACTAACAGAAAATTTCACTGTATCTTATACACCCCAGGCTTTCATTCGTTTTTCTTCCTTTGTTATATATCTCATTGTTTGTATATCAATTTTCCTGAAGAAGGATTCTTCTGTCACTGTAGGTACCCTTGGTGACCCCATGGACAACCTTAACCACGGGACGGCAAAGAGCTGAGAGGGAATGTCACTCTACCTGGCGCTGTGCAGAGTACAGCATTGCAGGCATGTTGGGGCATGGGGCAGAGGGCACCCTCAAGTGTCACTGATACAGAAAAGGCTCAGGACCACAGTCTTAAAGAGTAGAGCCTTGAATCTTAAATAGGACCTCTATATACATAGAATAAATAAGATTTTCACTTATAATGGGAAGTTCACTGGCCAAAAATATTTTATGATGGTTGTTTCAGCAGGCTGTCATTTCCTGTACAGCTGTTTGCAGTTAAGCACCATTTCATGGTAGATAAACCATTACCAGCTGTAGAGTACCAGTAACCTACACAGTAACTACTAAAGCTGACAACCTAGTGTCTGTTACAAACTGGATTTCCAATCCTTTTCAGATACAAGAAGGAAATGAGGGAGCCAACATTTGGTCCTAATCTTCCTGAAGTTCTCCATGCCCATGAATTTGGAAAGCTGAAAGCACACTGGTAAGCTGTGCAGGCACTCTAAAAATGACTGTTTGATTAAGATGATGCTAGGAACAGAAGTGCAGGTTTGAGATTTTCCACTACATAGGAAGAGCTCTACAGTTCAAAATATAACTGTACATTTATAACAAACTGATCTACATTTCAAAAATATAAAACCGCGTCAGGGTGACAGTGGGTATCTGTTCAATTACAAGTTCAAAATCTAGCAAACTACAGTATCTGAAAAACAAGAAGGCAGCAATTAAAAACACATAGGTTTTATGATGCTCATCCAACAAACACACCGTTTTTAATAAAAATAAAAGCAGGTACGTTGTATCATAACAATCTCAAATCTAACCCACATGACACTGTTAACTTCATTATCTAAGGACTTTATTAGGAATTTTCTTATATAGGAAACCTTATCGTGACACTGTTAACTTCATTATCTAAGGACTTTCTTTATTAGGAATTTCCTTATATAGGAAACCTTATCACTGGAATATATATTATTTGTTAGTAAAATTTATAAACTTTTCTTAATGACAGAGTGGAGAGTTTCTTGAGGAAAGTTTAGGCATGCATGGATATATAGGCATCTTTAATGTGAAGTGTTTATAATTTTGAGAACACAGATGAAAGAACATTTATTTTGGGTTAATGTTAAAAGTTGTTGGGAGGAACTATGTATTTCTTTGAACTTGAATCAAATAACAAGCTTTAAAAACCCAAGCCATTGTCCCTTGAGCTAAAGGAAGATATCTGTTGACTCTTGGAATAAATATTATTTTTTCAACAAGCTGAAATCAGTCTGCTGAGAGTAACGACACACAGTGCTTTTGCACACAAAACATGTTTGATCCTAATGCTCATGAAGGCAAGGTCAGACATTTGCCATCTTCAAGCCTAAATCCTACATGAAAACCAAACAGATACACAGATACACGCATTTACATGTAAATTAAAAATACATTGTACCAATGCAAAGCATCCACTTGCACCAATTCTAGCAAGCACAGGAGCACCGAAGGACACCACTGACATTTTCTGTCAGACTATTATTTTGAAATGCCTTCAACTGGAACTCCTGTATTTCTGCAGAGATGTTTTGTAGCACATTTCAGGGCCCATGAAGGAGAAGGGAACAGTCAGCACAGATGCAGCAAGGGTAAATCATACCTGACCAATCCAATTGCCCTTGATCTTAAAATGAGTGGATTTGTGGATGAGTGGAGGGAGGGCAGCGGCTGTCATTGATGGTGATTTTAGCACAAGGTTTTGCACTGGCTCCCGCGCTATTCTTGTATGCAAGTTAGGGTATTACAGTCTGTAAAACCAGATGAGTAAAAACCAATTACATGGTTAATGCTGATGTCCTGACTGGAGGCCAGTGGCAAGTGGAGTCCCCACCCAGGAGTCTGCAACCTGGAACCCGTCATGTTTAACATCTTCATCAATGACACGGAGGAGGGGACAAGGTGCACTCTTGTCAAATTTGCAGATGACACTGGAGCGGAGGATGCAGCTGGTGCGCGTGCTCCAAGAAAGCTCCAGACCACTGTGTGTATTTCATACCGTGATGTGCCACTGAAGGTCAAATGTGGCCTGAAAAATTTTCACATGGAAAATGAAGAAATATCCACAAAAATTCAGACAGGCTTGCCAGGCAGAGGCACTAGTCATGGCTCAAGGCTCTACCCACTGAGTGCTACACAAAGTCAGAGCAAGACTGAAAGAAAGAAAAACTTTGGGGCTAGAAGGTGTTTAAAACAGCTAAGAATCAGAAATTTGATGAGTTGTCTGGATGTTTTTAGAAACATTTTCCTTTGCCTTCGGAAGGCAAATGAGCAAATCCAAATGCCAGAGGACCAAACAAAGACTTCACAAAGCATAATACTCCCAGAGGCTGCTGCTTCTTCCCAATGTAATTATGTCTTTTCATACTTCATCAGTTTCTTGGTATAAGAGTTTTTCTTTCTTTCATGGGAAGGGCTGTTCACTACTATTAAAAGTGGAGTTTAGTATGACTGGAAAAAGTCAGAGTGAGAGATTTCCCATGACTTAGTGGCCCAAAACCTTCAGTCAACATAATTAAGCAAATACCAACTGGACACTGACAACTGCAAATGCAAACATAGCATCAAAGAAACAGCAGGACAACCACTGTCTTTCTAAAGTCATTTCACAGTGCATGTTTAAGCCATTTCAATCTTTTGCATCTACATCATGCTACTTTACATCTTCTATAAATCAGATGTTTTCTACATTTTCTGTAAATCCAGATTTTAAATGACACAGAGGACATAAAAATTTAGCTGTATCTCTGAAGACACCATTAATTGAAATCACTTGGAATTAACACTGCAAACCAGCAAAAAAAATGAAACTGTAAAAATCCTCTTTTACTATTAAACTTTTGAACTCAGTCTGTCAAATTCCTTTGCAGATAAATAGAATTACTTTGGCCAAGTGATGAAAGTTTGCATTTCATCAGGATTAGTGGTTATAGGGCAATTATAGAAATAGAATCAGAATCATCTCATCGAGTGAATCACTGGAACACCTGACACCTCTATTTTACAGAAAGGGAAAATAGCTGCAAAGTTGTTTGAGGTAAACATAGAAGCCTACTCTAAAAAAATTATTCTTAAATTATACTACTTAGCCTACTTCTGGCATGGCAGCATTTCCCTGCTGGTTGCTTTATTGATTGGAGGCAAAACCTGTAGAAGAGTATGTCCTAAAACACAGATGGAACCATGGAGAGAAAGATCTCTCTAGAATTCAATTTATACTCCCTGCTTCACTCTACTGTGGTGAAACAGAGCATTTGCAAACACATCCAAACTATTGGAAGCAGGCAGTTTACGAGCCTGGACCACAGATCTTTCCTGGTGGAAGAGAATGGAGCTTGATTTCTGGTGCGCAGTATTTAGAAAGGGAAATTAAAACCTTTTAATTGGCATTGAACTTTGAAACTTTAAGACATCAGACAGGAGTGTCACACTACACGGAGCTGGGAATAAATTAAAGCAGCTCTGTGCTATGGTTTTGTTATGATTTTGTTCAGGGGCTGGCTTTACAATTTCTTTGCAGGGAACAAGTTATCTGCAGCAGCCACAAGCTGTCCAAAATAGTAACATGTGCAAGACACTTAAACTGAGATTACGATATTAAAACTAGTGAGCATGGAAATAAAAGGGCAAAGAGAGAAAGGTTATTATACACACAAAGAACTAACGATCTCTGTTCCTTGGGGGAACGTAAGTGACATATGTGCTACTCTCCTTATCTTGGCTAGCCAGAGCCTCCCAAACGCACGGACCTTCCCCTGTCCCTTCCACCAGGAGAGATACGCTGCCACGTGTTCATGTTTTCCAGGGTACCACCATATAGCCCTTTTCCTAAGATTATTGTCTTCAAGTGTAAATCAGTGTGAATCGACCTTTCTCAAGCGTGAATCAATGTGAACCAGCAGGCCAGGGCCTACACTTCACACCTGGAGCCTTTCCCACATTCAGCAAAAAAACCTGTAAAAACTCAGGCTTGAAGATTTTTCTTTGCATGTTTTTTTACAAGATGCCAAACCCAAGTAACTCAAGTAACTCAGAACTCAGCACAGTCAGTAAAACAGTCAATTGCTTTTTAATTAAGAAGTCCATTAAAATTTAGAGACAGAGAGAGAGAAAGTATTCACAGGAACATTAAAGTTGTTATTCCTTTATCTGTCTCTATTCTATTCGACTTCCAAATCACTTCCAATCAACTAGTTAATGTGCACAATGCAATCAGGTGCTTCAGAAATATTTACATTTATGGTATTAAATTAAATGAGAGCAATGGCAGTCCTTCAGCTACTTGGTATACTACCTTCATGCCCAGTGCCTCTAAAGAATTAAACACTCCTATGTTTATTTCATTTAGTTTAATTGAACATGACACTTCTTGCAGTGCAAACAATTGTACTGTTGATTTAAAAAAAAATTAATCTGTCCTTTACTTTCATATTCTCCCTAACATTTCCAAGTGACAAACCTTGTTTTTCATCATTTATGGCTCCCATACATGTTAAAAATGTGTTTCCTCAAATGTCCTAGAACAGGAATGACTCCTACTTCCTTATTTACCAGAACTGATTAGATAGCTAAGATAATGAAGTCACAGAGACACCAGTACAGATTAAACACAAAACTATCCTAGCAACTTGAAACTCACCTTAAATGTATAACATTGCAAATTCACCCTGAGTATTTTAAAACTCCAGGACAATGTCAAAACAGGAGCAGTAACCCTAACAGATACTTTTTCCATGACTTCTAATGCATAACACGTTTAAGGACTGCTTTTCCATTTAATTCTTGAGCAAATTAAGTCACTACCAATTTAACAATAGAAGCAGCATGTAGTTCCTGATGCACATCATCTGCTGCAGCCAGTATAGCCTCTTACCTTTGGAGAGGCAATGCCATAAGACAAAGTGCTCAAAATTTGAGTCCACAGTATTTTTTAAAACACAAAACTGACATATAAAGGTACAACCCCAATTAAGGACCAATTCAAGTATTCAGTTCTGTCACTGTATACAGAGAATTGACATTACTGTACCAAAAAGGTGCTAATACAACCACACCTGGTATCTGCCAGACAACTGACAGATGAAGCGTATAGTGCTGGAGCCATCTGTGGTGAAGTACCTGCAGTAAGAAAGGAGCTACAGCTTCAGGTGTTCTGCAGAAAGTACCCAGGAAGCCTGAGGATGGGTCCCACAAGAAGGTGCAGAGTTTTTTATGATTCCTTAGCTCCCCATGAACGCCTGGCACCGCTGTCACAGAAAACAACAGGGGACCACTTTGTACTTCATAGCATAGATGATGTTACTAGTGATCCTACAACTGTAGCTGGACTACTTACATTCCTAAAATCTTATGACAGAAATAAAGGCTTATCTGATCAACAAATATTTTAAGCAGACCTTAATTTCTACCCAAGAATTCAACTGTTTTATACAGAGAAAGCCTAGAGATGCCAGACACCTGTCAGTTCTCAGTGAAAAAAGTATCATTTATTCTTTATCAGTAGTGTAATGAGAAAGGTTAATTAAAATAATTCACAGTATGTCTTTTTTTTTTTCTACTGTCGCATATTCTTCTCCCCAGCTGTTAGTGGAATGGGATAAACTCACAGTTCAAATACAGCTGGTCTCTATGCAGGCCATGGTCATGTGCAACACCCAACTCTCTTCAGTGGTCTTGGCAATACAAACATTTGTTGCACCCACACACTATGGAAGCAGCTTCTCCCATACTCCCAGCCAAGTCAGGATGGGTTCAGGATCTGAACGAGGGAACTGAGTGCACCCTCACTAAGTTTGCAGACAACAAGCTGGGCAGCAGGGTTGATCTGCTCAAGGGTAGGAAGGCTCTGC
>NW_010331114.1:5637-18295 GCF_000700745.2 Antrostomus carolinensis | reverse complement strand
TGAGCCCTAGGGAACACCACTTGTGACCAACTGTATTTAACTTCATTCACCACAACATTTTGGGCCCAGCCATCCAGCCAGTTTTTTACCCAGTGAAGAGTAAAGCCATGCATTTTGGTAGGGCACCAAAACTTCCATAGGAGACTTCCAACCAAGCTATAGGCTTTCAAAGATAAAGACTTTGCAACTTCCACACTGATGTATCTACAATAGTTAAAGTAACAAAATAAAAAGCCCACTGATTGTCATCATTTGTGTATCACTGAAAACAGCAAGTTATCTGTACCCATTAACTTCATTTTCTCACAGGCATCAGAAAGAACTGTAATGGCATCACAGGGAAATGCACCATGCATTACAACTCACACCCTTCTTGCTTCTGCTTCCAAAACACTGAAAGTCCTTCTGGGTGTGCAGAAATTGCCAACATAAAAGAAATTCTTAGGAATTCCTAACATAAAGAATACATTCTTTAATTCATACACAAAAAAAAAGAAGATAAAAAGGGAAGGTTCCCTAGTTCATCATCCACTCACTTCAGAAAGAGCCAAATGCTGCCAAATGCAGCAGTAACCACTGATTAGATCAGCTTTAGAAAGGAAGTCAAAAAAGGAAGACGTGGATACACACTCATTTCAAGTGCTGTCAGAATCAGTAAGCATGTATGTCCAAGAGAGAGAATAAGAAGAAATGCACTAGTATACTAAAAATTGGTGAATAATCCCCAGATTTTCAATTTTTGAAAATTTAAAAAGGTCTGTATATTTTGAATCGTAAATTCAAAGAATTCTGACTGTTTCCAGAGTGAGGCATATTTATAACAATAGCAATAAAAATATGCAACAGAAAATTCTGAGGATCCAAGATCATGTTCATACAGCACTGCGATATTCGTGGATGAAAAGCACTGTTTAAGTATTCTCAAAACACTTTAGAGAGTTTATGAGGTCCATGACGGAAACTTCCAGGAAAGAAATGTTCATTTTTCACATACAGTAATGAGTCCCACAGTTTGTGGGAATTCTCAGAATGACGTGGTTTCATGTGAGAAGCAATTCTCACCAACTTCATCAATTAAAACTAGAGGGCAGCAAAAAGTAAATGCAATTTCAATCTCTTTTCTACCATACGGTGTAGTACCCTCTTCCTTTCAGTGGACCACACTGGAATTCATCAGAGGAAGTACAAAGGCACTATTGCTGACACCTGAAAAAAATATTGGAAGTCTTAACTTTTTCCTGCACTTTGGCAGCAAAAGACAAAACTACATTGAAATTGCTGTTACTTGCAAATTGGCTCTTGGAAATTTTACCCTAGAAACCTGGTCCTAGAAGCTCTGACTCTGTTCTCCTTTAAAACATAAGGAGTATGAATTTCCTAGGTGGCTACTCTGGTGTTTGATACTTGCCAAGATTTACTAAATTTTCATCAACTTTTGCTCAAAATTAAACCTAAAAGACAAAAAAAAAAGGCTTTATTAGCCCCTTGTTTTAAACTACCATATCATACAAAAAGCTCATCATCACAGCCTACAATACACTTCTCTACTGACACAGCTTAGAGCAGGCTCAGGGAGGCAGCAGCACCAGCACAGGAGAAAAGGCCAACACAAATGGCCAGCTCCCTGCCAGCTGAGAGCCAAGAACCCATTTTTTTAGTAACTTGAACCAAGATGCAGAACAGAAGTAGGAACTAGGAAAAACTGCAAGGAAGAAGCGGGGGGGGGAAGACTTTTTGTGCATTGAAAGGTAGTCCTAATTTTTTATATACCAAAAAAAAATTAAAAAGACATTGAGTATTTGTCAGATATTTATTACCCAGCTATTCACTGCACCATAGATCACTGAATATAAAAAAAGAACCTAACCAATACCATTTTAAATTAAAGGTAGGCTGATAATAGTTTGAATGTATTTTATCCACAATTAATGCAAGTATGCCAAAAATTCACAGCTAAATTAAATAAATAAATATTTAAAACAAACACATTCAGTGTGAAGTTTGGACACCAAAACTGTAGAAAAGGCATTAAGGAGGGAAGATGGCAGAAAGCAGAAACAGAAATTCAACACATTTTAAATACTAGTATTTTCTGACTAATTGCCTTGCCTGTAGGTCTTTAATGACATTCTACTAAGGTAAATCAGGCCCACATGGTTTAGCTTACAGTACATATCACTACCTTTTAAATTACTAAGGCCTTTAGTAATCTGCGTATGTATAAGAAGCATATGCATATGCTTCTCAGTGTTGTTGTGCATCCTGTTTTCCTCTTGTCAGCTGCCGATTCAAGTAGCTCAGCTGAAAAGAGCTGCATGAGGTTTTGGCTGAACAGATAACATAAGGAGTTAGGATGATTTGTGTGGTAGGTTAAAGTTTCCAGAGAAGAACACAAAGTGGACATACTCTTCTAAAGAAAAGGAGAAATTAATAAAAATAAAAGCATTCTGATGACACCTGGTGGCCACTTCACACAAGGAAGTATTTGTGTTTCATCTGAGAAAAGGAGAGCAAACAGAAATGTGTTACATATTTTGGTAAGCAAATCGACAGAAATGACAGCTGATGTTATTAACAATTAGAATATATACTTATCAGAATATATGTTTACATGTCTGTATATAACAAATTACTGTATTACTGGTATAGACACATAGACATACTCAACAATTTTAACTGTGTTTTTCTATACAATAAAATAGAAGTGAGCGCACTGCAAGTATTTCAGCTCAATCCCGTAAGGCAGATGAAACCCACTTTCTTTTCAGTTCTGATCTTCCATCTCTGTTGCTTAAATAAGGCAGAGGGTGATGGGGAAGGAGAACAGAGGAAGCGGGGGGCTGCCTCGCACCTGGGTGCACTCGGAAGGGCTCTGTGCAATAGGTGCTGTCCCTAAACCCTTTCACAACACGTTAGTCTTCCAGCCACTTCAGCAAACAGAAAGAAGCAGCCTTCACTTCCTCGTATCACTGGATCTCTAACAAAAAGCAATGAATATCCATCATTAGAAATTAGAATAAAAAGGTGATAGCTATACAGTTCTGAGCTCCAGGGGGGATAAATCCTTAACACACAAGGGAAAAGCTGCATGTTAAATCACACCTTTCCTCCGTAACCGTTTCCTTACATGCAAGCAAGCACAACAGTGCTGCCATCTCCTCCGCAACACACAGGGGTTTTTTTTCCCCCCAATAACCTTAGATGATCATCACTAAGACTTAAACCATGCATAGCTGTGCAAAGCTTCGCTTCCTCCATAATAACTGTTACTTGCTTTCAGGTGAACAAGCCCATGATTCAGCTGAAGTCACTGAACACCTTTTAAAGCTACGTACTCTGAACAGTTCAGGGGGTTACCATATCATATTATTCTAATTTTCAGCACTGTTTGTGTCAAGATGAAAACCAATACGAGACAGCATGCAGGTCTGACAATGGTATTGTGAGTCCAAGCACTGGCAATATGAGATGATACAGAAATTATTTGTGACTTCTGTGGTGCCTGTGGTACCCAGTCAACAGTTACTCTTATGGCACACAGAGCCTCTTCCCTTCCCCATCCTCAAGTCCTTCACCACAGCTAAGCTATGTAGCTACAAGAGGTGCTTCACTCTGTATATACCCAGGAGAAGGGAATTGGAGGTTGCCGCAGCAGCATCCACCTTGTACCACAGTCCATACAGTGACACTACATCTCCCCAGGACAGATTCTACCCAGCTAGAATTGAAAGAGGGGAGGAATTAAGGAAAAGGGACAGCCCATTGCTGACACCACCGTCACCTATAAAACCTCCACTTACCTCTTATCCAAAGCATTCACATTTGGGAACAAATCCCATGAATGTGTCAAAGGCCACCGCTTACCAATAATGCCCATTTGATCTCATGTCTATTTGTTTCAGTGCAACAAATCTGGTGCCTACCTAAACCAATCCCTGAAATTCAGCTGCCTTCCAGAACCAGCAATATGCCTAAGCACATGCACAGTGTCAGGAGGATTCCTCCTGGGCTTGACATGAGGCACGTGTTCAAGTGCATCCCTAAACAAGGACTGGACTCACCTGGCAATTAAAATTTTCCTTTCTCCTGCAGGAATGGTGCATGCAGTGCAACGTCAGAAACAGCTGCACTGGGGACCTGACCGCTTCCCTAATACCTTCAAAAATTATGCAGCTTCGTTCTACCTAAGAGCTGCACCTCGCTTGCTAGTTTTCTGTTACTTGGGGATCTAGTGTGCAAAATCTTCTCATTATTTTGAAGCAACATCATGTGACAGCTACACAAGACTACCGTGCATTTCCTTCCGTTGTTGGTGTATCACAAACTCAACTCTCCGGTTGGCATCCATGCTATCAAACAGCTCCCCGGGAAATTGATCAGTGATGGAGCCCAAGATGAGGGGAGTCTAATCCTCCCTCTGGAGCCCAGCAGCCGCACAGAGCCACCACTGACCTGGCCAGCAGCTGGCATGACCAGGGCGGCACCACAGCCCTCCTCCTCCTCTGCAGGCTGGGAAGACACATGCTGGTCAACTTGGTGGCCCCAGCTGTTGCCTCCCGCTCCCCAAATCCCTCCTGGGCAGGAAGTGCAGCATGCCACCAGACCCTTCCCAGATGCACTTGCTGGCATCACAGGAGGTCACAGCAGGACCACGCAGCACTTCCCTGGACAAAGGGACCTCGACAGTTGGGTCAGGGCTACAACTTGTATGTGTGGCCTCTGTATTTCCTCGATACATCGTTCTCTCTCAGGAACGCATTAGGAGAGTGTTATTGCTAAAAATACTATTAATTCCCTGAAAAACACAGAGTTAAAATCAATCCTACAAACTTCCCTGAGACCAATAGGTTTTAATGGACACAGAAAACATACTCTGTGGCAACCATGGGCAAGTACCTGGAGAACAAGCTAGAGTAGGAAATTACACCTGCTCCAATGCTTTCCTGGGAGAAAAAAAAAAAAAAGATATATTGCGAAGCAGGCTATCGCTCAGCTCAAACACCCCCAGGGCCTGAGGGACCACGAGATCACCCTTATGGGCGACCCGCGTGGTGATTTATCGCGGCAGAGCACAGCCAGGACACAAGGTCAGTGTTCCCCACCGCAGACGGGGCAGCGTTTCAGCGCCGCGCCCTCAGCAGCCCCAACCGCAGGCCCGGCCCGTTCCTCTGATGGAGCAAGGCGGGTGCAGAAAGCAAACTGCAAGGCAAACGGGGGGCTGGCATAGCCCGTTTTACTCTCAGGTGGTAAAAAGAATAATTAGTCCTGCGTTTCCTTCAGTCAACAATAGTCATTTGCCTGGTACTCATTCTGGGAAAACACTTCTAACAAGTGTACAAGACTTTCTTTCCTAGCTGCAATCAGCAACGGAAAAGAGACAACAGTCTAAAATCAAAGCTTACAGAAAACAGGAGCACAAATGTTGGTTTATGTCTTTTACAGTGAAACCTAATATTAAGCACGCCGTTCCATCTTGTATTTTCCAGAAGACTCAAACATTACATCCTGTTTTTTCCAAGCACTATGATTCAGATTTTCACTTTCCGGTAAATTCCATATATATTTGATAATCAAATGCAACTTCTGTTTTGTCAGCTCTACAGTCTTCCTCACTCTAAAGCACCAAATTCTTTTGCTTTTTATGTGAAGCAAAATAGGAATTCACTTCTAACAGTGGCCATGTAATTCCATTTTACAATTTAAAATATTGTTTTGTCACATATGGACCATTTTTCCAGAATCTAATATCCAGTATTATTTCTATAAACTAAACAATACAGAAGATTCTACTGCTTAAACCCCTGTAACAGCACAATCACAGCAATATAAATATGCAAAGGTTCTTATTACAACCATTACACTTTTCTCATCAAACTCATGGTGCATTATTGTGCTAATGAAATCTAAGTATTCTTAAATGCATGTACAATGGAAAAAATAAATAAATACCCCTTTAACAGCTATGAATTCCTCACAAAATTACGCCCCACCCCCAGTGTGTACACTTGGACTCTCAGCTGCTTAGTAGGCATTCTAATGCCACTACCTGTGTTTTAAATTACTCTAATACCTACAAACTTCGAAATCCACCTGAAATTACTATGAGTAGGGCATTTGAAAGTCAAGATATTTCTTTAAGTGCTTAAAAAGGATTCAGAAAGTAATGTCAAATATCCAATTTCATTATTTTACTCCCAAAAACTGTTATTCAGAATTGAACAAAATGGTATAAAAACACATTTTTGTCATTAAAATTAGGTTTCTTATTTTGAAAACTCAACAGTTAAGAATGCTTAGCTATATTAATATCTCCTTCTCTAGAATGCTTCAAAAGAAAAATTAAGTTATATTAGATTACTTCTAATAACTTGTAGATTTCAAAAGTACCCAATTATAAATGAAAAAAGGCCTACAGAAAAAGGTAGCAAATGCACAAATTCAATGCTATTAAAAGGCAGACACATGAGATCTCATGTATCTTGTGCCATTTGTAAAAAGGTTGTTTTATTATCAGTGTAACTAATCACAATGAAGCCATCTCTTACAACCAAAGACATTATAATGAATTTTCTTTACAGCTACAGAGAAATGGGATTTGCTGTTCCATATCAAACTAGAACAGGCTGTATAAATTCTTCTTCATATTTATTGTTAAATGGAATTTTTATCTATAAAATCAGCCATGAAATACTAAAAAATGAAACAACAGAATTTATATCCTTTACTTAATTTAGTTTAAACGGTCTATTCACTAAAGAGAGAGGAAAAAGGTTACATACGTACTATAGCATGCCCTCCCCTCTTCCCCCTAAGTGTTTCCATTATAAACCTCCTACTTTTTGGAATTTATACCTTGGCTGTAAAAATTCACTTCATATTTAGAGTTGGTATACTTTTCCTTTTACAAATTTAAAAAAAAAAAAAAAAAAAAATCTGTTCCAGGCGGAGGGCAAGAAAGGATGTTAGAGAAGAGAGGAGAAAAGCAATCAGACTAAAAACTTTAATGCTTAGCCACTTAAATTAGTAAATAAGGGCCACCTACTATAATTCAGACCCATCTTCCACCCTGCAGAACCGGCGGGAGATGGTCAGTTGGCTGCACCGCATGCATCAAAAAAGATATATGAGCAAAAAGAACTACAAAGTAAGAATTTTAAGGATCTAGTAGACATTGATATCATAATTTGATTTGCATTAGAGACGAATAGTGAGGAGCAAGACAAAGAATGAGAAAGTTGGTGCTCTATGACAAACATATCCTTAAAACAACCAGACTCAACAGCAAAGGTTGCAATTGTCAAATCAGTTGCCAGTTTATGGAATTTATGCCAGATCACCAACAGGAAAAAGAAGAAGGAAAAGGGAAGACTGAAGCAGGCAACAGGGATGCTCTAAGGGTTCAGGTGGTCCTACAGAACAAAAATCTGTGCTCGATTCCCAAAATTCAACAGTTCAAAATTACTTAAGCCTGCATCCACCAGGGATGTCAGGGTACTAATGAACTACTCAATGACAGGATTTAAAATGTCTGGATCAGTGAGATCTGGAGTCCTGAGTTACGTACTGGTATCTCCCAAACAATACACAGAGAGAGGAAAAAAACAGCTTGTGCTCAACTCACATGAGACAGCCAGAGGAGAAAGACAGCAAACACAAGTCCTGAACCCAGAAAAAGAGAGCTGTTGCATCCAGCAACCATGACAAAAGGAAGAAGACGTTGACTCTGTAGAGCTACTAACGCACTGTTTACCTGTCACGAATCTGGAGAGCCTTGTTCTTGCACTGGTGGCATGCCAGTTGTCCTGGCATCTTGAAGCAGGCACCTAAGCAAAGCTCCCTCCTCCATACCCATTGGAGCTGCTGTGGTGTCCCCTACTTCTGAAAACAGAGCAGAGCTTCAGGCCTGCACTTCTCATGCAAGGATTAGTAAATTTTCATGATGATTCAGTAAAATTCTCATTCACCCTAAGCGTATTTTTATTTTTTATGTGAAAAAGTGCACAGACACTAATATTATTTCCATTAGAATATGTTATATTTATTTATGGTAAAAATGTATCATTTGCAAAAACAGGTATTGACCAAACATAAGCAAACACATACCAGTTGTTCTACCTTTCAGCTGTTACTTAATGGAAAGACATTTAAAGTACATTAGGAGCACTTTGTAGAACTGTTCAAACAAATACATATCTAAAAGAAATACCTCAAGAATATTGCATTTAATAATAAAGCATATTCTACAAAATACTGGAATTTGGGAGAGTATTAGTCTTGAAAATGTTCCTTTAAATTACCCTTATTTAGAATGACTGGCATGACTGTATTACCTATACATTTTTACATTGCTTTAACCAGTCAGCTGACTAAATCATTAAAAATATACAAGACTGAACTTCAGTGTGACCTTCAGTGACTCCTATATGTACACTCAAAATTAACCCAAGCACTGAATGCTACTAATCTTCAACTTCTAATAACTGATCAAAGAATACTGCCCTGTAGTTCACTACAAGCTAAAATCATAGTGCTGAACTGTGCATTTTCAAACAAGTGGTTTATAGCCCTAGATTTAAAATGCAAAGTTTCCATTATATTTAATAATTAAAATGCATGCTGTGTTATGGTTACATTTGGTGACTGGATTAGTAGTACCCCAACTGAGTTAAACAATGCCTTTTTCCTATTAGAGTTCGTATTACCATATTATCTATTTGTTTAAGAAAAGGAAGAAAAAAAGCACAGCAAGGAAGAAGGAATAAAAAAGAAATATGAATATCAAACGTACTGAAAGACAGTGAGGACCAAGACAGCGAGAAGACCCGGTATCAGCAAAATCTACACCAGCTGAAAGTAGAAAAGCTGAAATATTTGTGCATTTAAAATATGAAAACTTTTTTAAGAAAAATAATATTCTCCCTTTGTCAATAAGGGTCCTCGTTCAAAGCAAAAGGTTTACAGTTCAGTCTGTTTTCCTAGATGCAGTCTAGAAATTTAGGGAATACAGACATCACTGTCAAAGAGCAGACTCTCTCAGGTTGTCAACTTCTTAATCAGGGTCTGACTTCACTGGAAAGTGTGAAATTATGTAATTATTTATGCCTGGCAATTCTGATGGTTTAGACAATTCCAGTACTATGAACATCATCTTTTATAAAGCAAAATTCCTAGTGCAATTTTATTTTAGAGAATATACTTTTTTTTTCTGTGCTTTCTAGGTGGTTTATTCAAACAAAATTTAAATATTATGTGAAGTATTTCTCGTCTCCCAAAACAGATACCATGGAGATTAGAAACATAATTTACAAGGATGAAAAATAATTTAAAAATAAAATCAAAATGAAACCATGACCACAGTGGCATCAACTGAAGTTTTCTCAGCACTGTCGGTTAGATTCCGTGTCACCCAAAACTCTGTAATTACAAGTCTAATGACCTTTGAGTACTTATAACAAATGTATAAGTAAAATATTATTTGATGCCATAAAAATATGCACTCCTGACATTCCTGCACTTCCATGCAACACTGAAGTATAAACTCCAGAGATTAACTGTGTTTTCAAGTATATTTTAATCATCTTGGTTTCAGTAGCAGATTTGAAGAGAGGCTTATGTGCCTGAAAGCTTGCCTATGTCTCCATCTATACTAGTTACTGCAACGTATTACCTCTGCCTGTATGCCGCCTCCTCAGAAACCTACCCTCCGATACCTCTGAGAGGGTACACATTCAGACACAAAGGTACTCACTCCCCCCAAAAAAAAAAAAAATAAGTTTATTCAACACTGTACCTCAAAATACACTTTATTGATACCAGCTATGTCTAAAATAATGATGATGGGAATGAAAAAAAAGAAGGTAATCTGCAAGTCACCCTCCACCTGCAAAGCTCAGAATGTTTTTTCCCTGGATAGAGAAGCAGAGTAGCCCAAACAGAGCTGGCAAAACACACTGTCAGGGTTTTACTTGTCCTCTCTGAACAACTGTCTACCGTACCCAATAACCTTGTGCCCAAGAAGGATTCCTGGGTTTTGAGAGAGAGCTTCTTATGTCCCATCAGATATCTGCTTCGGAGCGGCAGAAGGAACACCTCCAATGTCAGGCCTGTGCCACCTTTCTCTTCAGTCTCTTCCTCAGGTTGCAATTCCTATTGCAAACTCCTTGGGTGACATAAAGAAAATCAGACAGGAAACAAAGCCTACATACAACCCTCTGCAGATATCATCAGAGGGACACACAAAGCAGTCAAAGAAAATACTAGTCAAGCATTTTCAAGCAACCTAGACTTAGAATGACTCTCAAATTCACAAGTCTGCAGCTTTGACATTTGAAGTCTAATCAGAAACAACTTTAAAAAAAATGTTTCTTCATACAACATATCTGCAAAGTTCCAACAAGTACCAACAAGTAACAACGCTGTATTACAAAACTCTGCAACAACTTTAAAAAAAATGTTTCTTCATACAGCATACCTGCAAAGTTCTTGGTACCAACAAGTAACAACGCTGTATTACACAACTCTGCTCAAAAATCAAGCTCCGTGGTTTTTGGGTAAGATTTGGACAAAAAAAAATAATCAAATTTTATTTCTTTGGTTTTGTATACTCAAATTATGAGATGGAGAGCTTGTGTCAGGTTCCGATTTTGATCATTTTGACACAAATTGAAAAAATTCTGTTAAACTAAATGGAGATATTCCGATTTATAGTCAGGTAAATGACATCAAATTCTAGTCCCAGGTTTTCTTTCCTTCCTGATTAAATTACATTAATGTACACTCAAAACAAAGCAACTACTGCTAGTGCTACTATTTTTCTTTGGCAGAATAACTTAACTGTTAACAAAACATCACACACGCATATACATGAAGTCCCTGGGGTTCTTTCATGTGTCTGCCGTCTGTCTGAAGCCTCGCAATGACAGGCTTATAGTAACGTGGACACCAACACACTGCACTAAATGCAGGACAGAAGTGAACCTGCTTCTTGTAGGGATCTATAGGCCACCCCTTTTCCCTAAAATACTTCTTATTAACCTAATACTTATATGAGCCATCAAAAAACACAACACACTGTCTTCTTACATGAGAATGCACCAGGAAAAGGCTCAGAAACTAAATACTGCATCTTTGCATTGCTAAAAGGTTTGACATAGTATTTATTGCCATATTACCCCTAATTAGCAGTTTAAGCTTGTTAACATGAACAATTCTTTTCATTTAAGGTAAACAGGAATTATCCTTCCATTGTATAGGTAAAACTTGTAAACAGGACAGCTCACAAATTCTAAGATGAGAATAACTAGGTAACTATTCAGTAAGGCTTGGGTTATAAACTCAAAACATGAAGCATAATGTGCTTAAAGAAGAAGGTTTTATTTTTTAAAAGCATTCATTAGGTTCTCATCTCCAAGCCTCAGACTTGTAAATAATTTAAAATGAAAATGAGAACAACAGGGAGAAAAAAAAACAACAAATGCAATTCAAATAATTCCATTGTTCTACCAATAAAACTGAAAAGAATAGAAAAGAAGTTGGCAGATTTTGAAGACAACATCCAGAAAACATTTTTATGTACTGTTCTCTTTGAACTTAGATATCATGCTAGTGCTGGATCCAATAAAAAAAAAATTATCTCTGACATAATAAAACGGTGTGCCCAGTAAAGGATACACATGCTAAACTAGTAATTTTTAGTATCCATTGCACTTATTCTGCAGCTGCCAAAACAAACAAGCAAGCTGCAGCTTATGGATGCTTTTAGATTTTTCATTTTTCCATTTTGACTTTTCAGAAATGTATATCCTGTTAACAACTTACACAACATGGGGCAAAAACTCCCTTCACTTTAAAGAGTAAGATAAATCTAGTTTTGCCTCACTTGGGGAGGAGCATGAAAAGAAGCAGCTTTTACGTCACTGGCATCAAAAACAGGAAGTGAAGAAGACAAAAGTAACAAATCAAGCAGAACACAAAACACAAGGATCACTGCTGTCCTTGCTGCATAGCCAGTGTCTCAAATTCAATGTCGAAACACCCCTACAGAAGGTGTGTGACACTGCAAGGAACTGGGAGAGAGAGCACCATTTTGCCTTTACTGAATTTCTGGAGCTTACTATCCTTTTCCCAAGTATTTGGAATAATCCAACGTAAACATAATGTATTATTTCACTTAAACGTTCACTGGAAGACAAGCACGCCACAGGCATTTCTCCTTGTTAACAGAACACGTGGGACTGCAAAATGCTGAAGTGCCACATGTCCATGCCATGGTTCTTGGGGAGAAAGATGGGCATGTATGCTGGGCATCATGTGGAACGTCAAGACACGCTCCTCAGAAGTCTTGAGCTTACTGACTGCACCCCATGCACCGGGAAACTGGATGCATTTTGGCCACACGGGATTTCCTGTGTGGATGCGGAACACGAGCAGGAAGCCCAGCACTCCCTGCAAGCTCTGCACGTACAGCGGGTGTGCGACCCGGCTGCAGCACACACACTCCTGACAGCCAGCACGGGGCTTCACAGAGGCACCAAGGCCCCAGGCAGCACATGACCATCCACTCCGATGCTTCCCCACGTGAATCATAGAATCATAGAATGGTTTGGGTTGGAAGGGACCTCAAAGATCATCTAGTTCCAACCCCCCTGCCATCAGCAGG
>NW_010331114.1:5374-5587 GCF_000700745.2 Antrostomus carolinensis | reverse complement strand
CTCCCGGGGAGGGGCCATCCACAACTTCCTTGGGCAACCTGTTCCAGTGTCTGACCACCCTCACAGTGAAGAATTTCTTCCTAATATCTAATCTAAACCTACCTTCTTTCAGTGAACCGAGACTGCTAGGTCACCCTTGTTCATGCTTTTCCCTTGAGCACAGAAGCGAGTGGTGCCAACTTGCTACATACCACTGGTACAGGTAAAGTACAC
>NW_010331114.1:0-4514 GCF_000700745.2 Antrostomus carolinensis | reverse complement strand
TTTTTTTTTTTTCTTAATTATGTTATCAGAGAGCCCTTTACTGATTGGCTCGGCCTTGGCCAGCAGCAGGTCCGTCTTGGAGCCGCTGGCATTGGCTGTGTTGGACATCAGGCAAGTTTCCGGCAGCTTCTCACAGAAGCCACCCCTACATCCCCCCACTACCAAAACCTGGCCATGCAAGCCCAATACAGCAATACTTCCTCCTGCTAAGGCATATCTTAAAACCAGCTCTGGGTGGACTATCTCATATGTTTATAGCAAGTGTTTATAACAAACATGTTCCACTAACTTACCAAAAGCAAACAAACCCAACCACTGACCCACCAGTGGCAACAGGAGCAGGCCATAGCCTCTTCCAGAGCAAGCCCAAGCTTGAAAACCTGCCTTGAGAGAGAACTCACAGGTACAGCAGAATTATAAAGCCATACTGGAGCTCTTAAGGCCATTCAAATGGCACCAGAACAGATTGTTTCTGTCTTTGCATTAATTAGAATTCTTCTGAGGACCTCCATGCTTTTCAAACTTTTTGCTGGAATGTTTCCTACAGAAATATTTGTATACAATACTGTATAGACTCCATAACAAAAATAGCACACAAAATGATGATTTCTATATATAAATTGATGACTTAATATTACTATTAGGATGAGTTTTGTTACACCTTGTAATTGCAGTGAATTTTAACATTTATATGCATTTTTTAAATCTTTATACCTATATTTTGAGAGACTTTTGAAACACCAAAGATGCATCCAAGGACAGCAAGAAACTTTAACTCCAATGAGACAAATACCAGACAGGAGAGCATCTATATGTGTGTTTGTAGCAAAACAGTAATCTATAGAGATGTATAGACCCAGATCTAGACACTGAAATACCGCATACCCTAACTACTCTGCACGCCTCCTATTCAGCTATTACACATGCCGCACACACACACACGCACACACACACACACACACACACACACCAAATTACATTTTTAGACTCAATTAAAACTTATGCCTGTGCTGCTAAGGACCAAAGGAAACTAAGAACATTTGCAGCCTCCCAGCCCAGTTAAATATAACACATAATGTTACACACAGTAGTTCAGTACTAGGCCAGATTACTCAGAAAAAAGGTCAGCGGTCAGTCTGCTGTAGAACAAGCAAACAAAACAACACAAAGCAAAAACCAGCGATCAACAGCTCTGCTAATGCAGGACTGGAAAGCAGTCATGAGTCATGCAAACTAGCGTTCTACTTTTGGCACATCATTACTGGCCTGTTTGTAAATGGCACTTGGGTTATTTCTTTGTAAAGTGTGTGAATTGGCTACCAATGACTGTAATTTTCCTTTTCATAGTGAGGAAAAGAAGATACCTAGAGTTCTTTCAGCTCTAAAGCTATAGATTGCTGCTGCTTTATAAGTTTGGGACACAACCTTCTTTCATCTTCACATGCTGAAGTACTGAAATACAGCAAAATAAGAAAACTTCTGTGTGTATTTAACCTAATCACCTAGAATGGGCTATAGACTCTTCTCTAACTACTGGCAGATGGCAGAAACAGGATCAGAATTTATAGTCGCAGAGCAGGAAGGTGGGTATGGTTCTCCTGTTTCAAACATACAACCTTCTGTGAAGGAAAAGATGCCTTTGGAATTTCTGCAGGTGAGAAATTAGAGATTACGAGAACAGTATCTTTACATTTTTTGCTTCTTCATTGGTTTTATACACACAGGCTAATAAACACTTTGAGTTTATGCCTTAGCACAGGCCAAAATGACAATAATTAAAAACGCACCCAGTTTAGGAGAAAAGTAGGTCTAGGTATATTTCATTTAAACTTTCATACACTTCTGTGCAATGCTGTAAGAAAGTCGATTGCAAAGGCAAACAGACCAAAGATTAAACCATTCTGACGTTACTGGAGAGATCTCACGTGAACCCTGGGCCAGGCAACATTTAGCGGTTTGCAGTGGCATCTCCCATGTGGCACTACTCCTAATTCACTCTCTCCAAGACATCCACAGTCAAACCTATCCCTCTCGTTAGCAGCAAGCATCACCAGCCGGGTATACTGCTTATTTCCTACACACAGCTGTCCACCCAGAAGAGCTGTCCCATTCTGCTCGTTCCACTCGAGCCCTTTCCTGCAGGGGGAGCAGCCCCTCCAGGCCCGCAGTGCCGCTGGCCAGGCACTGTCTGCAGCCACACCACGGGCTGGGGCAGCAGCAAGCAAGGCCAACACAAAACGGTACCTCTCTGGGGTCGAAGCACAGCCAAGAGTGCTCCGCTGGCCCAACACTGACTATTAACCTGTCAAAATTAAAGTACTGCTTCTGTTTAACTCCTTATAAAAGAGAAAGCACAGAGCAGAGACCACCACGCCTAGTGGCTTTGTGTCACCCCAACCTTTGTTAAAAAAAAAAAAAGGCACTGAAATAATAGCAGCCACCACTACATCTGTTGAATCATGTCATCTTGCCCTCCCCATCAACCCTAGTTTTGGTGGTGTGCTCACTTCAAAAGAATAAGCTGTACCCCAAGATAACGCACACCATAATACTACAGCATTAATCTGAATGAATGAATAGACCAGACACATCTTCAACCAATGTTTTTATTTGAGTGATGGATCCATCCAGTGCAGCCTTTTTGTTTCCCCAAGAAAGAGAATATTTAAATTCTAAACCATCTCAGAAAACTCAAATGTAGGAGCTGCTCAACAATTCCAGTTCAACCACATTTCATATGCCAAAATGTCTGTAAATTTTAGCTCATACACAAAACCACAAGTCAGTTTGTTATTCAAAAGATTTAAAAAAAAAATAACAGGCAAAGCTGTTTCTCTTAATGTTGTGCACACTAATACAAAAATTATGTTCTTCATTACAAAAGGCTGGGTTTTATGGATTATTGTGACTGACACTGCTTTCACACAGACTCTTTCTCCAAGTGATGTTCTTTTATAAGACAACACAGCTTAAGTTAAAAAAGTTTCTAACAACGAAAACTTTCATGCAAACGAAATAGAAAATTTCTGATGCTGTTACTATATGATAGTTCCTGCAGAAGAATGATAGTAAAGGATTGGCTCAATGTTTTAACTCAGGTTGTTTGAATTACATTCCCCAAAATGCTAATAAAACTGACATGTTTGAACACACTGAAAAAGTCACAGTCCATCATCATGCTGTCACATCAGTGCATTTGACTTTTTTTAAAATGTATGGATTATACAATTACTGCCAGGCTCCATATTTTATATATAAAAGCTACAATCTGATTATATGTCCATGCTGAAATAATTTATGAAATAAGGGTGGAATGACTGTAATGTTACTTCTATGATGAATGTAACTTGCCGTGAATAGTCTAGGAAAATGCAGGAGAGACCAAACTGAAGCCTGTAATTGTCTTCATCTTTCATGAAGAGGTGTAACCTGGGGAAAATATAGATCCCAACATCCAAAGCTCCAGCCTCATGCAAACATTGTGATTACTCATGTTCTGATATAGGAACAGAAAAATAAAATTTATTGTCTTCATAGGCCACACCTTTAGATTATTAAGGCAAGAATCACAGCAAATTGCATCCAATGTTTAAATTACACGTCAGTCTATTATTGTTTTGCACCACTAGCAAATCACTCCTGCCATGACTACCCTTGCACCTTTGGATTCCCATTATTTACTGCTCCCTAGGTGTTACCATCATGCTTGGTACAATATAAGATGAACATGAATACATGACAAACCCAAGGTCTTGCAAGTCTGCATCAGGACTACACAAAGAAGGAAAGAGAGTACAGGAAAACAAGAATTGAAACTATGCAAATTCTGAGATTCTGAGATTATCAATAGCTACGGCATAGAGAACACAAATTAAGTGCCTTTTCCTTTTCCTTCTTCTTAACTAACACTGTAATGAACACTGTGGTTCACAGGCCACACTAATTATTAGAAGGAGCAACAGGAAAGCTGTCATAACAAGTCAAACAACACAAGATGATAACCTATCCCTCAAAGGCCAGCTAAACCAGTCAGTTTTGGTTTAATGATCTTTTGCACTGAAGAAGCACACCTCTTCAGAAATGCATTAAGAAACTGAGACGCTATTTGCAGGAACTCGCTTTCCTCAGTGCAGCCTGACGGGTCCCCTGGACGCCTGCTAACTCCCTAGAGAGGACAGAACCACGCCGAAAATCACAAGATCGTGAGTGCAGAAGGTGATAGCGACTCAGAGACTGCTCTGTTCAGCAGTTTAAGCAGAGTATGGGGAAAACGGCTACAACTGGTCCTTTAGCACATGTGCTGTCACTCACTGCAGCTGCACTTCTCAAGCTCATCCACACGTTTGCTAAAGCGACCTTCGGGAACGGAGGAGAAAGGAAGGAAAAGGGGGGGGTTTGACCAGTAAGCAGCTTTCAGGGCAGAGCTGACCCACGCCAGAAGTCACTTCGTCCTGGCTGCGCGGGGCCAGACCACGCCAGGGTCCCGGCAGCGCCCGCCCCCCTCGCACCGCACC
>NW_010331113.1:0-6142 GCF_000700745.2 Antrostomus carolinensis | reverse complement strand
TGTGGGATACGGTATCAAAAGCCTTGCTGAATCAAGGTAGACGACATCCATTGCTTTCCCCTCATCTACCCAGATGGTGATGACATCATAGAAGGCTACCAGATTGGTCAAGCATGATTTCCCCTTAGTGAAACCATGTTGACTACTTCTGATAACCTTCTTTTCTTCCAGCTGCTTAGAGATGGTATCAAGAATGAGATGTACCATCACCTTCCCAGGGATGGAATATCCCATTGAGGCTGACTGGCCTGTAGTTGTCTGGATCCTCCTTCTTGCCCTTTTTGAAGACTGGAGTGACATTGGCTATCCTCCAGTCTTCAGGCACCTCTTCCATTGCCCAGGACCTTTCAAAGATGATAGAGAACAGTTTAGCAATCAAGTACTCCAGATCTGGATGACCTCCAGATCCCATCACTGCACCATTCTTCCAGTGAAGGTAACAATCCAAACTCGCTCTCAAAAGTCCTTGTACCGTGTCTCACTATCAGAACTCCTTAATATATACATATCTGTACATAAGCATATATATATATATATATAGCACATATGAGCCCATCATCGGCTAAAAACCAAGACAATGTAAAATGAGGCATTTTAAAATCAAGGACAATGGAGAGAATTGATGTTTTAAGAGCTTATGCTTTAAGAATGAAATTGAAGTTTTAAATATTTTTTGCTTCACTTAGAGATGGGTATATATTGAAATATTTCACATCACTAGAAATGCAAATGCCAGGCTAGTTTGAAGACCATTTGAAAATAAGTGCTCTATCTTTAAAATTAGCTTTTCTTCTGCAACTGTTCCTAAGGTCTTGTTGATAAGATCAGTCTTTTTCACACAAAACCAAAGTTTCAAGTTTATTTCTGAACATTCTAGCTTTACACTTTCTGATAAAAGATCATGATTATAACACCAGGCTGAAGAGCAATTATCTTGTTTTGTCTTCTGACTTTGTTCAGGCAAACTCCCCCTGGCCTCTGACTGTACAGTGGTCTTGATTGCTGTGGGTATTTTTGTGAGTGATATTTCTATGACTGTGCATTTGGTGCTCTGTCTTTCCTGTTAAAGAATGACCTCTTCTATCATGAGTAATCTCAGATATTTGAGGTTTCACAGTTCCAGAAAACAGTAGATGATCTACAATAAAAAGCTGCACAAGCAGGGATGCTTCCAGAATCTGTCTAGAACTATTTTTTAATTTTTTTTGAATGCAGTTATTTAATTTCTCAAGGTTTGAGTTCTACAGGAATGCAAGGAAGGAACATTGATGCATAAGAGGTTTTCTTGACAAAAGTAGATGGCATTATGCATATACTTAAATATAGAAGTCACTCTCAATACAAAAAAAATATTTTGACCTTATTTCTGTGATGAGAAAAAAAAATATTTTTTAAATTAGTGTTTGGACTGTTCATTGAAAATTGTTCTTAGCAATGATCATATATTAAATTGGGATAACAGCATAACTGTGGTGATATTATGGTAAGTGCTAATGTAAGTTTGTCAGAAGTTACTTCCACAGCCTGTAAGAATCATGCTCAAGGCATTGACCAATATGACTAAAAAATGTGTAGAAGGTGTAAAAGGTACAAAGTGCATGCTTAAGGGAACAGGCCTCTGAGCATTTTCAGAGTGATATTTTTAGACGCGATGACACCATTTTTGCAAGAAAGAATTAAGCCATATCAAGTAAGTAACTGTTTTGATTTTGGAAATAAAGAACAAACCTGAGACTTTGTGCAATCATTAAAGTGTGTCTGGTGAGAAACAAACCTAGGAAAAGTAATAAGTGTCAATCTGATCTGACAGTCAACACAATATACTTTGCTGATTATATTTTGTATAGATACAGGTACTCATGTGCATCTGCAGCTCATGTATCAGAAATGTAGGTGTCTACAAAGTGTGAAGGGACTTTGTGATAATGGTCAAACAGTGTTGCCTAAGCAGAGAACTAAATTACTCTGTGGGAATTGACTGGTGTGGTTGCCAAGCCACTCTCTATCATATAGGAAAAGTGATGATCATCAGACAAAGACCCCAGTGACTGGAAAAAAGTGAATCACATTCATTTTTAAAAAGGGCAAAAAAAGGACCCTGGATGACCAACCAGTTAGCCTCACCTCTATGCCTGGTAAGATTATGGAACAGATTCTCCTAGAAGCTATGTCAAGACATATGAATGACAAGGAGGTGTTTAGAGATGGACAACATGGCTTGACCAAGGGCAAATTGTGCCTGACTAGTCTAGTGGCCTTCTATGAAGGAGTGAATCCATAGTGGATAATGTAAGATCTACAGATGTCATCTATCTGGACTTCTATAAGGCCTTTGATACGGTCTCCCACAACATTCTTGGTGTTAAATTGGAGAGATGTGCATTTGATGGATGGACTGTTCAATGGGCAAGCAATTAACTGGACAGCCACATCCAAAGAGCTACATTCAATGGCTATTCAATATCCAAGTGGAAACCAGTAATGAGTGCTGTCCCTTGAGGGTCTGTACTGGGACCAATACTATTTAATACCTTCATCAATGACATAGAGAGTGGGACTGAGTGCAGTCTCAGCATGTTTGCAAATGACACTAAACTGAATGGTGCAGTTGACACACTTGAGGGAAAGGATGCCATCTAGAGGGACCTTGACAGGCTTGAGGAGCAAGCCCATGTAGACATCACAAAGTTCAACAAGGCCAAGTGAAAGGTCCTGCACCTTGGTTGGGGCAATCCCCAATATCAATACAGGCTGAGGGGTAAATTGATTGAGAGCAGCTCTGCAGAGAAGCATTTGGTGATATTGGTGGATGAAAAATTGGACGTTAGCCAGCAATGTGTGTTTGCAACCCAGAAGGCCAACCATATCCTGGCCGCATCAAAAGAAATGTGACCAGCAGGTTGAGAGAGGTCATTCTCCCATCTCTCATGAGAGCCCACCTGGAATATTGTATCTAGCTCTGGGGACCCCAGCACAAGAAATACATGGACCTGTTAGAGCAGGTCCAGAGGCAGGTGACGAGAATGATCAGAGGGATGGAACACTGTTGCTATGAAGAAAGGCTGAGAGAGTTGGAGTTGTTCAGCTTGGAGAAGAGAAGACTCCAGGGATAACTTATTGCAGCCTTACAATATATAGAAGGGCTTATGGGAAAGGGGAGAGACACTCTGTACCAGGGCCTGTAGTGACAGGACAAAGGGCAATGGTTTTACACTGAAAGAGGGTAGGTTTAGATTAGACATAAGGAATAAATTTTTTACTGTGAGGTTGTGAGACACTGGAACAGGTTGCACAGAGAGGCTGTGGATGCCCCATCAAAGTCAGGTTGGACAGGACTTTGAGAAACCTGATATAGTGAAAGATGTCCCTGCCCAAAGCAGGGGGACTGAACTAGATGATCTTTATAGTTCTCTTCCAATCATTCTATAATTGTTTGATTCTCTAAACCCATGCCTCTTAGGGTATTAAATTACCAGAACATCATAAAAAATTCTCCTGAGAGTCAGAAATGGAGATTGTTGTTAGGTTTTATAAAACTAGCCAACTCAGTCTTTGAGAAAGAAACTTGTGGATACCAGGAAACCATTTTATTTCTGTCCAAATGCACTGCAGCATTGATGAGCCTTGGCAGCACTAAGGTTTATTCATGTTCTCAGAAGTGATTGCTGCATTTCCGTTTAGAGATCTAGTGTTTAAGAAGAATCACAGTGTCCAAAAAACTAGTATGCGATGATGATCCCTCAACCAGAATTTGGACTGCTGAAGGGGCTTCAAGAGCAGGCGTCTGCATTTTGACATTGGCCTTTCAGAAACTGTGCAGTAACAGCAAGATATGTCAGATAGAGCAGAAGTAGTAATTTCAGGATGAAGGATAATTTTTTGCATTTTTGAGGCAGACCAAACTAATAACCCATTATGACAGAATAATAAAAAGGCCAAACATTTCAGCCTATCAAGGTCTTGGAATTACTCAGGGTGAAGTCCAGCATCACTGTCAAATTGGTATTCGCTGGTCTGTCCTTTACATTTACCCCCCTTAAGTGTTGGGATTTTTTTAAAGGTACTTTCAACTTCTTTTTGCCACATGTAACAGTAGAGGTATATGCAATAATTTTAGAAATACTTTGAAAGTAGAAATATTAGTGCTTAAAATAAAATAAAAAATCTATTAGTTAATACATAATAAATCCATAAACTATTACGTTGTCTCTTCTTTGTGGCCATTTAATTTTGCATGCACATAACCAGTGTTTTACTAACAATACCAAGCATTTCATATGTAAGGCATTATTCACAGTATGTTTCCTGTTACTTTGTGTAGCATTATTCTTTGTGAAAATAATGTTTTGGCCTCGAGAGAAATATTGCAATTGAACGCACAGCAATATGTTTTTGATATGGGGCCATGGTACTATGACTTAACTTTTTTCTTTTTTCTTTCTTTTTTTTTTTTTCCTTAAAATTACTTTGGCATTCAAGACAACAGAGCTAGGATACAAAATGTAAAGAGGTGGTAAAAGAAGGATAGAATTTCAGTGTTTAATTTGCAAATAAAATGTCCTAAGTGAAATAAGAGAGGAAACTGTCCCTTTCTGACCCGCATGATTACATGCACATTCTACAAATGCTTCTGGAAATGGGATTACATAGCTTTAACATATATATTTATTTTTGGAAATAGGTGGGCTGAGCCAAAATTATTGATATTAAGTTGATTGAAAAGGTGAGGATTAGCACATGGAATAAAAATTAAACTAATTTAAACTATATACAATATTTTTTGCCAACAGACTATGTCATGTCTTTTCAAAGGGGTGATTCATCGTGTTCTATTCCAGTTTCTTCATGTAGAAAAATGAATCATAATTAGCACTAATGACAATGTTAAATCCAGTAATTTGAGTGACTGCTCATAAAAAGTATCCAACCCACAGAAATCTATACTGTTACCTTTTAAAGATTATATATATCAGGCTCATCTATAATATGAGCAAACAAGCAGTTTCACCTTAAATTGAACTGAAAAAAGATGTGCCAGGGAAGTCTTAAAAGAAGAAGATTTTTTTTAGAAATGCAAACCTTCCACATACAGTATTTCAGTTATAAGAGCTCAAAGTACCTTCTGTGGAATACTGAATGTCCCAAATAATTTTATATGAATCTCCATACATTCTCGTCCTTGATGCTTAAACGCATCACCATGTTATTTACTTTGTGGAAGCCAAATTCTTTCAGACAAGCAAAAATCATTCCCAGTGAAGTTAATGGGAATTATTCATATACGTAAGTATTCAGCCCGAGTAGAATGCAAATACTTGGTAAACATATACATGTTTTAAACTACCATTCGGTTAATGTTGATATATTCCGAAGAACACTAAATATGGTTTTCAGTATTTTTTTACAAGATAAATATCCCTGATAAGGCCTAGTTTTCTAGTTTATATGTTTGATTTTCTTAAATTATTTTACTACCAGGAAAGGAAGTTAAGTTCACACCTCTGGTCACCACAAGCTTCTGCTTCCTTACACAACTGATGTAGTAGCTGAAGCAGAAACAAAGGTTTTTGCAGTTCCTTTCACTCCACTAGTAAATCATCAGCCATCTCCTGGGAAGCCTCCTTGAATTTTGTGGTGAGTTGACCCTCACTGGGTGCCAGATGCCCACCAAAGCCCACTCTATCACTCCCCCTCCTCAACTGGACAGAGGGGAGAAAAATATAACGAAAAACTCGTGGGCTGAGATAAGGACAGAGAGAGATCACTCACCAATTACTGGCACGGGCAAAACAGACTCAACTTGGGGGGAAAAAAAATAATTTTAATTTATTAGCAATCAGATAAGAGAATAACCAAATCCTAAAACACTTACCCCCACCCCTCCCTTCTTCCTGGGCTTAACTTTTTTCCCGATTTCCACTTCCTCCCCCCCAGCAGCACAGGGGGACAGGGAATGGGGGGGTTGGGGTCAGTTCATCACACATTGTTTCTGCCACTCCTTCCTCCTCAGGGGAAGGACTCTCTCCCACACCATCGTGGGGTCCCTTTCACAGGAGACAGTCCTCCACGAACTTCTCCAACGTGAGTCATTCCCATGACCGACAGTTCTATATGAACTGCTCCAGCCTGGGTGCTTTCCATG
>NW_010331112.1:0-8833 GCF_000700745.2 Antrostomus carolinensis | reverse complement strand
TCTGTGATTCTGTGATTCTGTGATTTTACAACCTCTTATTTTATTCTTCCAAAACACAGTTTTTGTTCACTGTTTAATTATAGCAGTTGTAGAAATAATTATTTATTTGTAACAGAATGCTCAGGAGTAATACCCATGGATGAGGTCTCCACTACAATGTTAAATTTATGGGGGACTAGTCTTCTGTGACATCCTAAATTTCCTTAGGAAACTCAGTAAATTTGCTATTTTGATTTTACTCTTTACCTAACAAAGCTGTAATGATTCTGTCTTAGGGACATGGTTTAGTTAGGCCCTTTTCAGTTTTAAGTTAATGACTGGACTCGATTATCTTAAAGGTCTTTTCTAATCTTGGCAATTCAGTGATTCTCTGATCTGCAGCAAAGAGTTAGAGCAAGAGAACAAGAAAGTGTAATCTGAATTCAAAACCTGTAGTTTGATTTGGTTTGTTCAAGCTTTGCAACTTCTGAAATTAAAATGCATATAGATATTCTTGTTGGCTATAGGAGACTATGAAACGTGTATGCAAGCCCAGTTATTCTTGAAAATGCTGAATGCAGTAAGAAGAAGGGTATGGGAAACTGAATAGATAAATACAAAATATTTTATAAATATTTTAGAAATAGCACAATCAACTTGTGTCACACTGACTTTTCTAGGCGTGGTTTTGTGTCTGAGGAGTTTTTCTCTTTTATCTGCAAAAAAAATATCAGATTCAAAAAAGATTGCACTTTTAGAATAGCATCCAATAGCTGAATCATGGGAAAAAGCATGTGCTTGGAAATCCATAATATATGTGAAACCTCAAAAACCATGAAACTTTTCCCTCTACAATAGTAAGCTAATCAGTAAGAAAGATTGGATATTCCACAGTACATTTCTCCACATGGGATACAGTGTTTATCTTTTAATGATAGAAAATAATTTATTCATTGAAATATTATTATGTGTAATCTGTCACCCGGTATAGTTGTCCATCCAAATTGTCTCCAGTACTACACAGACAATGTCATACACATAACAACAGGCAATCCTTTCAAAGAACTTGCACATGAAACATGTAGTGTGCACATAAAAAGTTATGGGTAAAAGCTGATGGAGTGTTCAAGAATACAGGTAGGAGCTGACATCATTCAAGGTCTAGTAGTAAGTGCTGAAGGAAAACATATACTCCTACTTCAGTCTCTGTCCATATCTTGGACCACAAACCTGTCTGACTTCAACACTTGCAATACCATACAAGCCATTCTTATTTGTACCATGGCTGTACTGCAGAACTAGCAGATTTTACTTTCCTTCCTTATTCACCACAAAGCTGGTCAGCTGTATCAGTGGGAGTAGGAATAGGAATGGGAAGTGGATGCAGGTAAGCACACCAGTGATTTTGTTTGAAACTGTTTTCCTATATGAATAGTTGGGTGCTGCAGGTTTTTAGTGTGGGGTTTCTTTTCAAATATATGAATGCATGCTACTTCCATCTGTAAGTCAAACATGGCATTATTGTCTAGGCAGTATTGTCAGCCTCAGTAGGACAGACTTAGACCTGCCAGTGAATGCACTTGTCATTTCAAGCCTAGATTAGTGCAGTTTCTTAAAATGCCCTATTTTGTTATCTCAAGGACGTGGATTCATCCAAGTGTAACAACCACTTATGTTTACAGCCATCTTGATGTAGCCCTTCCATTTCATAGCCAGGTTGTACTGACTTCTTTCTTGCAAGGGTTTCATGTGCATTGCAATGGTAGTTTGTGTCCTCGGTGAGAGGTAATGGGAGGAATGACGGCCAAGGTCACTCTTGAAACCTTTTATGAAAAACAAAATGTTACACAAGCTGTGGCCTCTCCCACAGCATGACTCAAACTGAATCTGTTGTGTGAGAGGACACATCAGGAGGAAAGCGGAAGCTGCGTCCTGGGTTTGCAGTGCCCAGGGGAAGGGATTTCCCTTGCTTGGGGGAAATGGGCCTTACAAATTGTGTCAGCAAGCGGGGCTTAGCTTGTGAACTGCCAGCTGCCTGGTCCTACACGTAGCCGGTGAGCAGAGGTTTGAGTGATCTTACACAATCGATTTGCTGCTGCTTCCTGACAAATGAGCCTGCCCTTTATTAGCCCTGCTCATCTCAAAAGGCAAAGCACTGCTCATGTAATTCTTCCCTGCACTGCAAAGTGCACTTCTTATAATTCAAAGTGCTCTGTTCTTTTGCAGCTTTTAAAAATTAATGATTAAAATTGTTCTCTTCCCCCACATCCTTTTTTTTTAAAAAAACCTACCTCATTATTTTCTTAAAGAAACCCAACCAACAAAAAAAACACCCCCCCCCCAAAACCCCCAAACCTTTTTTTGCCTTTTAGAATTGACATGTCCATGAAGACAATTGAAATGTGCATGGACCTGCAAGAAAGTCAGCATTTGTCCCAGAGTATCTCTTCATTTATTGTTTTTTTGCTAAAGTTTAGGAAATTCGTTCTCCATTCTATAGAAAACTGGAGGAGCAGTCTACCAGCTGAGCTTGAGAAGTCTGAAGCATGTTGGTGGGGTCCCATTTTACTCCTGGTGTCACTGCATTCCTCACTCACTCACCAGGTAGATGGAGAAGCAGGCTTGGAGAGGGGGAACACTCCCATTTTCCTGTTTGCATGGCTGCTTTTGTCTTTTCACCTCCCCCTCTGATTTTTGTTAACCTCCTCTGGGAAGACTGTAACACTGTGAAAGGACTAGACATAATTGTCTTATTTTGTACAACCATTGCTCAGTGCCCTGGGCAGGCCCACCTGCCTCCCCACAAAATCTTCCACCATTTACTGCCTTTGGTACCTGTCTATCTCCATAAAGATGTCAGCTGTGATTCTCTGAAAAGGTCTGAATTTTAACTGCTGGGAAATATGCATTCCAGTGAAAGCTATGGCAGGTCTCCATGTTTCTCAAAAAACATAATTGCAAAAAGAGTGGTTTTGACAACAGGGAGTCCACACCAAGTACTGTCCTTCATTGTGCTGATGGAACCTCCTTTCTCCTTGAATGATTGCCAAAGTGCAAATGAAATTTTAATTCCAAACTTTTATGTTACCATTGTTATAGTAGGTTTGGAGGTTAAAAAAGAAAAATTAAAAAAATCCAAGCCAAAGTGAATTACTGTCTAGTCTCTTCAGAATCAATTATTACAATTTAAGAGAACAAAGCACTGTAGAAAGATTACAATACACAGTAAGAACCAGAATTCAGTAACCAAGTGTCCCTGAGAAAAGGAAACATTTACTTCCTCTCTCTTTCTGAGCTCTCTCAGAGAAGAGCTAACAGCAGATCACTTCATATTAGTCATAGAAATAGCCAGAGAATTAATGGTACAGTCCTAATATGATAACCTGCAGAGGCTGAACTTCTCAGAAGTTGTTCACTGGTTTAAAAAAAAAAAAAATGCTGAAAAGTGCTGACATCTTAAAATTCTTGTAAATGATCAATGAATCATGTACACTGCTTGGATTTGATAACAGTAATTCATCTTGACAAATGTGAATTAAGAAACTCAGATAAGTTTTACAAGGATGCTTGAGCACTGATTTGACATTCAGAGCTCCCAAATTCAGTCTCATGTCTGGTACAGAGCTGGGAAGCAGAAGATCTGCTTTGAAGTCAACACATATATAACAAATATTTTTGCATTTACTTTGAGCTGAAACTTCTCAGCTCTTCCACATCTTTTCTTCCTTCTCAGGTCCATTAGAAATAGTCACTTGTTATAGCAGATATAGTTTTATAAGGCAAACTTCATATCGGAAGCAATTTCCAACATCTGCAGAGCTTATAATGGAAGTAATGCTCGGTTATGCGTAGAGCCAAGAATGCTGCGTGTTTATAAGCTTTGTGTGGCAATAGTTTGTCTATATTGTTAAATAATATAGTCCCAGCCAGCAAATTGGAGGACTGGATCACCAATACTGTTAATTATTGCTTTCTCCCTGCATGAGTTAGCACTGAGAATACACACAGCTGTGGTTTGACATGTGCACATTCTCATCACACAACAACTCTATGGACAAAACTTTGCCAAGTTCAGCTCCATCTTTCATACAGTGCCTCCCATTACCATTCCAGTGCTCTCCCTCCACTTCAGCAGTTACTCTCTTTCCTTGAGAAGACCCCTTTAAGACAGGGAAAATGAATGTTGAACCAAGAGCATAAAACTGGACAAGATTATATAGGCAGCATGAGCCTTAGGCAGAGTCTGGGGTTGGCTGTGCACAATCATAAAGAGTAGAAACCAGGAACAAAAACTGATGTAGTCAAGTCCTAAATCTGCTCAGGGATTTTTGATAGATGGACACAGACTGCCTGAACAGGAACAACATGTTGGCTCTGTGTTAATGAGTTCCATTAAAAAGGCTTAGTGGAAAAAATGCTTGTCTTGTGAGCAAATCTTGGGCATGTTGGTAACCAAGGTCTATAGGGATTCACATTTGCTATAGAGCTAAATTCAAGACAAAACATAGAACAGATGCTCTTAAAGTAAGCATTTTCTGCTTGTTTACTGAGTGGTCAATGTTCTTTGTGGGAAAAAGCATTATGTATTTAAAAACTGTCATAACACCTGTACCTAAAAAGGAGGTACTGTGGCAAGCTTGAATCTGGTCTTTCTCAAGTTTTTAGTGTTTTTCTTTGCAATCTTGTTTCTTCTTTAAATGAAATGAGGGTTTGGGTGTTAAAGTGAGTGTAACTATTCCCCCTTAAAAATGTTCTGTGTTAGGTTTGATTTTTATGTAAAAATTAATGTGAAGTAGACTTGTGTATGTATATGTCTTAATGTGTGTACATACTTGGGGGTGTGTATATAAGCTTAGAAATCAAATGAACTTTAAAGAATAATAGAGCAAGTCATTTGCCCTACCAAATAGTGTCTCTTACATGTAGTAACAGCATCTTAGAGTTTGAAACAAATTATTTCTGAAGCAACCTGGCATCAAAAAAATATGAATGGGAAAAGTATTATTAGATGAAACACAACAGCAAACTCAGAACAAGAGTGTCTTTGTTTTGCTTTGCTTTGGTTTTTTCCCTAGTATTTTTAAAGGAATAATATATTCAATGCATGGTGTGTCTTTCTAAACTTTTATCACATTAAACCTATGGGACTACATGTCAGAGAGGTTCAATTAACCACATTAGTTCTCAGAGATGCTTGATTTTAATGGCCATATTGTTGAAATTTTAAAGTGAGTGAAATACATTTCACTATTTCTAGTATGTAAGCTAGAATGCCTTGGTGGGAAGGATGACATTAAGAATTTTTCATGAAAGTCATAAAGGAGCAGCATTGAGACTATGTTGTCTACAAGTTTGAACAGCTACACAGGTTTCTAGAGACAGTTTGATTCTTCTGTTATTCAGAAGATTTACTTTCGGGACTAAGTTGGAGCTGACCTCCTACCATCTCAGCTCAGTCAGAATGGGGTTGAAGAGTCAAGGTTTTGGCTTAGTGTGTTTGTGTCCCAATACAAGGAACTCTTGAAAACTGTGTGTGAAGCTTTGTTGCTGGATGTATTTTCTATTGTCCTGAAAAGTCTGTGTTATTTGAATTCGGAATACCAATTTCCTAGGTATATTGATATAAGTGGAAGATTTTCTGCTTGAGACAAAAGGATGTCTGTCTCCAGTACTCAGACATCCAAACATCAGAGAATTGATAATACCACTATTGCCTGAATCTTATAAAAGGTATCGGGCTGCACAGTACAAACATTAAAATATCAGACAGGGATTGCAGACAAGATGTTTTGAGCTTCTGCCCACTTTCAAAGACTTAAAAAATTTAAAACTTTTAAAGCAAAACTGCAGTGCCCACCTGATCCCATGACTCAGGAGAGTCCTATAAGAAAATAGATTTCTATGGCAGCTGTGATAAAGTCTCCTTGGAGGGAGCCTTACAGAGTATCTATGTAAGGACTGAAAAAGAAGAAAAACAGTGACAGAAAGAGACAGACACAGGCATAAAGCAGGAAAGAAGTTTTGGCTGTCTGCTAACCATCTGCATCTATTAAGTAGAGATGCAGTTGTCATATAATTACAGGATATGCAGCCCCTTCCTCAGGGCCCTTGTCCAAGTGTCACTCTCAGTGACCTCTGCTCCTTTCAACTGTATTCAGTTCAATCACGTAGAATTTACTCCCGGCGTAACAAGGAACAGAGTGAAATCACCTTATATTTGGTCACCAGCATTCACTATGCATATGACATGTAAGGGTGTTTTGTGAACAGCTGCAGAGCATGGCTGAAAAGAGGTGGGTATGATCTGAAGTCTCTTCAAGTTACTACATAACCAGGAACATCTGTTAAAATAACTATACTTTGCACTACCCAGCCTCATCAGTAGGGATATTTCTTCACATTTCACTCCATTCGGGAGTCGCATTAATCGACTCTCAAAGTAAGTCAATCAGAAGTGATTCCTCTTGTAGTCACCCAGGACCTGACTGGCCACAGTTATCCAACACACTTGATACACGCTGAATTTCACTCAGGTGTAGCAGTAATCTTGTTTTAGCATTGATTCCCAGAAAAAGAGAACATTGATGGCAAATAACAAAAGAGACGACCTAATAGGGTCAATAAGCATATAGTAATTATAATAATAACAATCATCATCATCATCATCATCCTGATGGGCATGCAATTTTGCCTTTAATACAGGGTCAAATAATGGTTACTTAGTCTTAAAGAGACGCCATTCTATTACAGGAGTAGCTACGTGAATGTAGCCTGGTTAACATAGATGTTAAGCCTCTGACTCAGAGCTGCTTTAAGCCACTGGAAATAACCTACTGGAAAAGCTGCAGCAGCATATGGCTCCTCAAAGGGATTTTAGGGACTGCAAAGTGGGAGGGTGGATTGTTTTTGATGAGATTAGATCCTATCTGCTGGAGCTATGTTACTTCAGTAAAACCATCTCTTTAGCTCAAAGTTCAACACTGATATACCATGCTGCCCTTTGGATTTCCAATGTTAGTGTTTGATCTTTGTGGAGATCTTTCCTAATGAGCAGCAAATTGCTCCTGGACTCCTCCAGCATCATTTCAGCTAGGTTCATCTCTTTGATCTGTTTTTTTCTTTACACATTTTATGGGTACATTAAAAATGATCAGGAGATGGAAAAGTATGAAAACAAAGATAAAATTGTGACCCCTCCTCTTTCTTCTTAGTAGAGAGGTCCATGAAAAAAAAAAAAAAGTCTAAAATCTGTGACCCTCAAAGTTGCGTGTCATTAGAAATTGACATGTCTATTTTCTTATATAAAAATGAGATTTTTGAAGGTGGTTTTTACTGGTCATGCAAGTCTCTGAAGCTCAGCAGTATAAGATAACTTCAAAAGGAAATTAAATAAAAATCAGCACTGATTCCCCAGTGCATTTTTCAAGCACATCATTTTTTTCCATCCAACACTATTGAGTAAAAAGTTAAGTTTACCTCCCTACTTCCTTTTATGTTCTCTGATATGTTTCACAAGCTCCTCTTAGACTTTTAATCTATGATTCTTACCAGAGGCTGGGAAGCCATGACTTTTACTATCATGTTATTCTGTGGAGTTCAGTAAATGTTTTTGCTAAACACAAAAGTCTTTATGCATGTACGTACTACTGCAGTATCTATCTTTGCCAATCAGTATCTAGTTTCACTCATGGGCATTACTAGATGTGGTTAGAAATCAGCAATTCATTCTCCATATGCCAAAATCCAAATCTCAAAAGTTTCCCATACTCTGCATACGTGCCACAAATCTTTGTTCAGTGGAGAAGACAGAAGAGCATGGGACAACATGCTTACTCTATGACTGGCATGGGAATCTGTGAATAACCAACTTGCATTGTGGTGTGGTAGTCTCAGAGCTGCCTGCACAAGCTCTGAAACTTCATCAGGGAGAGACAAAAAGCACATGATTTTGTAGCATTTTCCTGAGCAAAAACCACACATGCCCCTGAAGACACAGGCAAATGCACAACCTTTGTTGTTGTTGTTGTTTTGGGGTTTTTTTTGTTTTAAACTCTGGGCTACTGAGACATGTAATTAGCTAGTCTGTACTTACTGGAATGTTGGGCAATGATATTTCCTTAATTAGAACCATGTTCATAATTTTAATCAAAGTAGTTCACCTTGCAATTACTGGTACTTGTTAGGAGAAGGAAAGAGAGAGAAGATGAGAGTTATTCTTTCCTGCAGATGTGGTAAATCACAGAATCGTAGGTGATGGAAGGGACCTCAGGAGATCATCCAGTCCAAACCCCTGCCAAAGCAGGTTGCCTACAGTAAGTTGCATGGGGAAGCATCCAGGAGGGTTTTGAACATCTCCAGAGATGGAGACTCCACAACCTCTCTGGGCAGCCTATTCCAGTGCTCTGACACTCTCACAATAAAGATGATTTTCCTTAAGTTTGTCTGGAACTTCCAAAGTTCCAGATTTTGCATGTTGCCCATTGCCCTCTCACTGGGCACCACCAAAAAAGAGCCCGGCCCGCCCCATCCATTTGTCCCCCACACTTCAGATATTTATAGACATCGATAAGATCCCCTCTCAGTCTTCTCTTCTCCAGGCTGAAGAGTCCCAGCTCTCTCAGCCTCTCCTCATAAGGCAGATGCTCCAGGTCCCTAATCATCTTGGTGGCCCTCTGCTGGACTCTCTCTAGAAGATCACTGTCTTTCTTGAACTGAGGAGCCCAGATCCGGATGCAGTACTCCAGATGTGGCCTCACCAGGGCAGAGTAGAGGAGGAGGAGAACCTCCTTTGACCTGCTGGCCACATTCTTTTTAATGCGCCTCAGAATACTGTTGGCCTTCTTGGCCACAAGGG
>NW_010331111.1:9044-15554 GCF_000700745.2 Antrostomus carolinensis | reverse complement strand
TGCGGGTTGTGTGCGGCGGGGTTCTCCCCCCTCCCCGCCCAGAGCTTTTCTGGCCTTCCGCCTCAGTCTGTTGGCCGCCTTTCTCCGTGAGCAGGCAGTTGTCTTTTCTAGGGGTGGCAGTGCCGGGGAGGGGCTCCTCCCTCTCTGTATTTCTGACAGAGGTACTGGGGGCTGTGGAGGTTCAGCTGGGGGCGGGAGGGGGGGCTCATGGTCCAGGGCTTATCCCCTACTCAGGGAGGACATCTTCTATGTCCTCAGGCCTAGGTGGGTCTCAGTGCTGCAGATGGTGGGAAGGCTTGTCCTGTGGAGTCAGGCTCACGGTGATGAGGGCTAAGGGCTTAATGAAAACATGGTTCAACAAAAACAATAGCTGAGAAAGTTCTCTTTCTCCAGTACTCATTTAAATTACAGAGAGAAACAACCCAAGCCTGCTTCCAAGGGTGATAGCTCATCTTTGGGTGGAGGTGACTTAAAATGTGGAGAGCTTTAGGGTCCTTTGGAAAGGCTGGGTGCCAGATAGCACTTCAGAGCATTGCTTTCAAAGCCTCATGTTTCATATAAATAGGCATATGGTATTTTAATTACCACATACTGCAACCTCAGGAGAGCTCTGTGCTGGTGTGAAAATCAAAAAATATTAATTGTCCTGCTCTGTTCCCTTAAAATTTTGGGTTTGTTTGAACTGAGATAGATTAATGGTTCAGCTTCAGGAAGTGTTGGTAGGTTCAGGTATTGACTATTTAAAACTGAATAGCTGCAGTCTGGGCTTGTGTGCACTTGTGGCTGGTGGTCATACATGTGTTAATGCAGATGTTTTATTAACAGACTGAAGAGTATCTGCAAAATGGCAACTGCTCAGAAGCAAAGGAATTGTGTGGTATGATTTTCTTGTGTATTTCAGCACAGTATATTATTTGAATCGGAAAAAAACAGTGAATTTTAGCTGAAATAAATAGTGCACCCAGGTGCTCTGTAATATTTCTTCACTTGAAAATTACAGGCTAATTCAGTCTTTTAACTATGAATAAAGGTGCTTACTAGCAAAATAATTTGGATCTGAAGTTTGTGGTCATGCGCTTGGCAGAAATCAGCGATGTCCTAAAAACATAGGAACACCAAGCGTTAGGAATATGTATAACTTTATAAATTATGAAAGTCATACATTTCAATTAAATTAAAATATTAAGCAGGCATTGGGCCAGATTGTAGACTGTACAGGTTTGTTGTTGTGGACAGAGATGATTCTTTCTTTCTCTAAATTTCAGAGTGCAGTTGTATTTCCTAACAAAATAGCTACTGAACAGCAATCCCTGATGCTAGTGAAGAGGCTTCTGGCTGTAGCTGTATCCTGCATTACATACCTGAGAGGAATCTTTCCTGAAAGTGCCTATGGAACAAGATACATGGATGGTAACAGGCTGTTTTCATGATTCTTTGCAAAATCTATTGTCACAGGGTTGTTACGAAGTTAATGTGTTTTTAAAGCCACTTGGTTGTCTTAATTAAAGGTAATAGCCATTTTCAATAACTGTAGTGGAAACTTCACTACTACATTCATCATCAAATTTTGTTAGATTGTGATGGTGAGCACTCAGCAATTAAAACTATGTCTACACCTGTTGGTAATGTTAATTTTAGTCTGCTTTTTGTATATACTTTCAGTTAATGAACTTCACTTTCTTAGCAATATAGTCATATTTTCTCCTTAGTAAATGTGCATTTTTTAAATTTATTTATTTTTTTTTTTTTGAGATGTCTGTGTCAAAATTCTGAGGGAAGACAAGAACTGTCCTGGCTCTACTCAGCTGGTGAAATGGTATGTTAATTACAGCATGTTAATTACAGCACATATATAACACTTCCATAGCATGTCAGTTCTGAAAGATGCCTTTCTGGTGGTTTGCAGATAGAAAGAAAAATTCATTTGCTGTGAGTGAACAACTGCCCAGGCAGTGCTTTTAGTGCATGGTATTCACTATGTTGACAACTTTTTTTGTTTTTTTTTTTAAATGGAAAGTCAAAGTGTGTGTGTTTCAGTAGAGATATAGTTGACTTGTTCAGTTGTGTTTCTAGAAAATCTTACACCTCGGTGCTTAGTAGAGCACAAACATACAGAGTGATTATAATTTGCATTTAGTTTCCTTGGGTGTATAGGAATGCTCAAGGGTGCACCTAAATGCAAAAATCTAACCAGTAGCTCCTCTCTAGTTGAACAGGAGACACAGTGTTGTTATTTTGCATCTTGAATCTAAAGATCTTGCTTTCAGACTTAACAAAAATGGTACTGTTGGCTTTTATATTCAAAGGCAGAATTGTGTTTGCAAGTGATAGCCTATCCACTTGCACATACGTACACATTGAGTGTACGTATGTCACTTGGGACTAGAGGTGTTTATTTTTGTGTTCTTTCTGTTTGCAATAACTGTGAGATTTGTTCATGGCTGCTCTCCTTGCTGTTTGGAAAAGAGTATACAAGGCCTTTGCTTTACATACACATTCCTATTTTTTGTTACCTCTGTAAAGGTCATCTTTGCTCTTTTCACACTCTTACCAGTTGTAGTACAAGGTAAGACATCAGAAATCACGATGGATTCAGCAGAGAGGGTTTGCAGCCACTGTCAGTGTGGCCTTCAGAGATGTAGGTCTGAGTTCTGATGTTAAAGGTGAAGTTAGTCATCTGTTCTTTGTCCATGTGCCATTGCTAAGAGAGAAAAGAGGGGGAAAAGGCTTCCTTTACTGTAACCTGGAATTTCTTAACTGACCTTCTGTGGCAGAGGAAACTGAAGTGGCGCTGAGTGCATTTCATCTTACCCTCACGCATCAAACATTAGCGAGGGCAGTGGTGTGGATGCCGACAAGGAAAACTCCCTGGTTTTTGTGTGAAGCATGTGTGTGCTACCTGTTTGGAGTTTACGGGTGAGTAGCCTTTCTTAACTCAGCATCGTGTACACACCAAAACCAATTTTTGCTGTTGACTATATTCAAAAGAAATGTTAGGAAAAAAAAATAGGGTATGTTGCTTCATTATTTGACTGTAGTTTTCATGTCATATAAAAAGCAAATTGCAACATCTAAATAAAGGCAATAACGTAACTTTGTGCTTCAGAGATGTCAGTGTTCAGCTGAAGTACATATTTATAAACTGATTAATGAATACAAGTCTTAGAAGGTGTTTGAAAATGGTAGATGTACACTTGCATTATCTTTTTACTGGTAAATTACTTACAGATTATATTTTTACTTATTCTACAAAGAGGCTAGGATATTTGGTGCTAAAGATAGTCATTGCTTGTATCACTACTAATGAGATAGAATAATGGAATAAGTATTATTTATTGTTCTAATATAGTATTAAGAAAACTAAACATAATTTCATTTTTTGGGACTGTTTAGTCAGAAGCAAAGCAAATGGAAATTAGTAGTAGATGGACAATGTTATTTGGTTTTTGCAGGATGTTAGGATGCTATGATGCCTTGCAGAAGAAATACGTAAGTCTTCCAGTATAATTTATCTAGTTCAGATATTGAAATACTCATTTATGTAAGTCCATTTGCTTTCAGCTTAGTTATAGGACTTTCTGGTTAGGAAATAGCTGCTCTTTAATATGTTAAAACAGTTAGCTACAATGTGGGATGCACAGACATTTTGGGATAATATTCTTTGTGACCTGAAATGCTTGAAGTCAGGAATACATAGGAGTTTTCTGCTGCCCGTTGAGTAAGTCCTTCCTCAAACAGGTAAGGAGTTAAGTGTATGAAGAGATTTCTCTTCCAACAGGCCTTAGTTGTCTATATTGGTTTCCAGAGCTAGAGAAACACAACTGCTTGGTAAGCAAAAATAGGCTGTGGAATGCACTTAATGTTCTTTTTCTTTCTCTGATTATGTTTCCAACAGCTAAGAATGATTGTCCTGGCAGTAAGTATCTTTGAAAAGTAAGGTACACATCTTTTAAGGTAGATGCTGGGAGATATGTACAGTTCTTACTCTGTTTCCTCTCTTTACTTCAAAAATACAGGTCTATACCCATCCAGAAGATCCTCAGGTAAAGCTGCTAGAATATTTTACTGGATGACTAATGATAGTATGAATATAGTGAAATGTGTATACTAGCAATAATATAGTATACTGGAACAGGTTGCCCAAGGAAGTTGTGGATGCCCCCTCCCTGGAAGTGTTTAAGGCCAGGCTGGATGAGGCTTTGAGCAACCTGGTCTAGTGGAAGGTGTCCCTGCTGCTGGCAGGGGGTTGGGACTGGATGAGCTTTAAGGTCCCTTCCAATCCTAACCATTCTATGATTCTATGAATAGTAGTTAACATTGCACATGAAAAAAACCCAACATCTTAAAATACGAAATGTGAGAATCACTAGAGCTAATCGGAATTGGCATGTAGTGAATTCCCTTTGAATATCTAGTGTCAGATTATCCTCGGGCCAGAACAAGAAACCCAGAGTGTCATTGCAGAGTTAAATGCCCATAAAGATGCATCGTCCTAACTCTACACGAGAAATTACTTTATGAAAAGCACAGTATGTTTTAACTAACCACTGGGTGTCACCATGTCTCTGTTATGTGTGTGAAATATTTTCATAATGATTAAAATTTGAATGAATATTTCATTCTAAAGCCTTAAACTGATGTTTCAGAATATTTTATCATGGTGATTCCTGGAAGATAATGTAGATCTTCATTTTTATGTTAATAGATTACTAGACAGAAGCAGTAGTAGTTTGTTTGGCAGCTGATAGTTTAATAATTACTGGATTTGTTTGCAGACAATTACTGAATGTTACCACTTCAAATTCAAGTACACCCACAATGGGCCACTCCTGGATTTCAGCAGGTATTGTCACTGTGACTTTATTCTGCTCTGTGGTTTTACAGTCTATTTCCATATGCCTGAATGTAAAAACTTTGAATTTTATCTGTTTGGTGTTTCCTTTTTTAATTCTTAAGATTAATTTTATCAGCATATGCTATTAACTTAGTCATTCTTAAAATATAATGAATCATTGTGTCAGATTATGCTCATATTTTTAAATAGCCACTCAAAAGATGATTCTTAGTGACAGAGTCCAATACTCTTGCACCACGCTCTTTAAGATACTCCGTATGTCGAGGGTGAAATGTTTAATATCAGATTTACTTATCTGAAAATACTTGATGTTACATGGGATTAGCATAAATTCATGGCAGACTAAATTGATAATATAAGGCTTGAGCCTAGTTCTCTCATACCCTGCAGGGAAGGAGATAACGGTCTGCAGAGGGGTGAGATGTTTGAAACCATTGCAGTGAAGGGTGTGCTTCCAACAGACAGTTACCCAATGAAATAACTCCCAGGTGCTTGCCTTGTGCTGGCTGTTCAGGTCCCCTGGTGCCTCTCTGAGCTGTTAGGAGCAGGGGAGGAGAGGGAGAGCATTTTTGGTGGCAGTAAGGTAGGGTTTGGGTCAGCTGCTGGTAGAACAGGAGCATAGAGATGTCGGAGCTGGATGTCAAGGCACACATTTTCTTATCAGTAATGATTCTTGTCAAAGTCAATAGTGTTAGTTGTTTATTTAAGGGAAAGCAAGTTCTTCTTGCAAGCAAATTCTTCCCAATTCTGCAAGACTTTGCAGAATTGAGGCTTTCAAAAGTACCTGCTGTTTTCTTTCTTTCAGGTTGGGTATTTTTTAAGCATTGTGTAATATAAAATGCAGTAGTTGGTCACAGCTGCTGAACTGTAATGCTTTCATGGCATACTTGGCTCGGGATTTGATCTTCCAAGGGGCAGAGAACATGCAGGTCACTTAATATGAGGAGTTGCAGTGCTCATAACCTCAGACTTTAGGCAATAAATGTGATGTCTGCTTCTGACATTCATGGAGTCTGTTAAACAGTCATGTATCTTTTATACTAGAAACAGCTTACTCTATGGAAAAAAAAAATCAATCTGAATACTTTGTCCATTTCTAGTAAGAATAAAAGGAATGATTCCACAATCACCTGTGCAGACACCAAGAAAGCAAGTATCCTCCTCATTCGCAAGATTTATGTTCTGATGCAAAACCTGAGTCCATTACCAAATGACGTTTGCCTGACTATGAAGCTGTTTTATTATGATGAAGGTAGTATTTTCATATTACCCTGAGTTATCAGCTGTTTTCTGACATTGGAAAACAATTCAAATAAATATTTTAATGTAATCATTATGGTTGCTAGGCCTTGTGAAATGATGTTATTTTGTGGGTGTCTGTTTCTTGTGACAATTTCTAAAATGCCAGGGGAACAGATTTCATCTTACTGTAGGAACAGAATTTTGTCACCGACTTCATTGGAGCAAGGATTTCAGTGTGTTTTAAGAACAAATTGTTTTCCTGAGTATGTTAGGATGTAACATATTTGCCAGACTAGTTCTACTTTGGATGACTATTTAAATGTCTAGCTCTGCTTGTGAACTGTATTGCTGCTTTATAAGGAAAAATCAGAGCTTCTAGCTCATCTCTTTGCATGTATAAACTGTTTGAATTA
>NW_010331111.1:5250-9012 GCF_000700745.2 Antrostomus carolinensis | reverse complement strand
GAAAAAACCTTATTTTAGTACAAGTTGGATATTGATTATTCTCCTCCCTACACAATTTTTTTTGGAGCAGCCCTTTGTATTTAAAGGGGAAAAGAACCTTTTTGCTGCACAAGTTAAAATTAATTTTACCAGAACATGTTTCATTCTAACACATCTAATGAATTATTTTGTGCAGTTACACCATCTGATTACCAACCTCCTGGTTTTAAGGAGGGTGAATGCGAAGGGATGATATTTGAAGGGGAGCCCATGTATCTGAATGTGGGTGAAGTGCCAACGCCTTTTCATATGCTGAAAGTTAAAGTTACAACTGAAAAACAACGAATGGAAAATGTTGATAAAAGCATCCTGAAGCATGGAGGGACTAATGTGCCCCTCCAGGTGCTCAAAGTGGACAGAGAAGATGCAGAAGAGGAGAACCAGGACATGAATGTAAGAGCACACGTTTTGTGTAGCTTATTTTACTGCATGTCTTACTATAACATTAATTAAAAAACTGTTTCCAGATATATTTAAGCACGGCAATATGTCTTCAGTACATTTTTGCTTTAATTTTACTGCTCCAGTTAGCAATCAGTCATTGTTAAAGCAATATTTAACAGGGGCATCAGCATAATGCCTGTCAGCAGCAGCATTGTTGGCAGTCACACTTCTCTGCAAGACTAGAGAGGAGCAGCAGGGCGAGAAGCAGAGGGGCAACTCCTGGGGCACAAGTGAAATCTCCCTGGAGCTGGCCCATAGCAGTCCCAAGCGAGCTGCTGCAGCCAGGCAGTATTTGCCTGGCAGTAAATTTGCTCTGGCATCCTCTTGTAGAGCAGTATATGTGCAGCCAGTGATGCCACAGCTAAAGTTAAAACAACTTCTGTATTGTGATTTTTCCCTGGGGGTACCTACCTAGAAAAAAGCACCAAGTGAAGCTTGCTGAAGGCGTGAGCGTGTGACAGACATGTGCATCCTACTGCTGATGTGGAGTGCCTGAGGTGACTCTTGGGGCTGTGTTTATGCAGGCTGCAGCAATCAGAGACCAGTATTTTTGGGGTCAGTTGAGATGGGCAGCAAATACCTGTAGTCATGCTGGAGTGTACAAATACATACGGTGATCTATACTGTCCATAGGTGAGAAGGAGGCGGAGCTTCACGGCTTTTGGCCCCTTCCCCTCAAATTACCATCACTAGGAGGTGATGAGATGGAAAGAAACTGCTTGACCCTCTAAATCTGCATATGCCTCTGAACTGCTGTTTCACAGCAGTAGGAAGGCAGTAGTTGATGCGCTGACAGTATTCTTTTGATATCTATTGTTACAACTTTAGTATTTCTTTACAGATGTTTTTTTTGGTAGTTGAATTAAATGTGTGCTTGCATTAATAATTAAGTAATGTTGAGCTAGTCTGTATGTTCCATCTCAGATTCAATTATTTCAATACAGTGTGTTCCACTGAGCATCCTACTATTAAGCTCTTGCCCTAAGCATAGGAGTACAAACCCACTTACTTGTCTGCAGTAAGTGACAGACCTTTTTCTTAATCTAGGAAGATCCTGTCTTGGAGAATAAAGTGGAAGATAGGAGTATTGTAAATATTTCAGAAGCTCAAGGTAACATTTATATATATTTTTCAAGTCTCTTCAGTTCGTGCCTCTTTTTCCCGCTGTTTCTTAAATGAAAACTCAATTTTCTGACATAGACCACTATATTCAAATTTACATTCTGTTTTCTTCATGTACATCACTGTGCCTCTATTTCCTACCATGGCTTTGTTCTGTGAAGCACTTGGTTAGCAAATGCACTTTTTCATCTTTCTGTTCTAAAATTCTGATGTTCTGTTCCATTAAATCAGATAAGCTAAATTTAATGGGTTATATTTTTAAAAGAAAATTTTGTTGTTTGATTTTTTAAATTATTATTGTTGTTTTGTTATTAAGTTTTTACTAATATATTTAATTTCCACATAAGACTTGCAGAGGTATTGTGCTCTTGAGTTCATTATTGTAGACTTGGGGAGCAGAATTCTCTATGCAAAAAACGGTCCAGGTTTCTTTTTGTTTAAATGACAGCTGTTTGGACTGTATTGTCACAGCTTCAGCCCCTAAATTTAGCAGAAATACCACTTTCAGACACCTTTTTTCCTTAAGCTCTGACTACAGTGGGACCACAGTCTGATTCTGCAGTCCATACGTGCCTCAGTCTGTAGCTGTGGAGGAATCAACACATTGAGGCTTGTGAACACAGAAGAGTTTTTATGTAAAGATGTAAAAATACCAATCTGTATGATGCATGTTCTTCTGTACGAAGGAAGCTGTTCATTACTGTGGTTTGGCTGTTCCTGGTACAATCAGTAATTTAATCTCAAAATATGTGTTGTTTTATGAATGATTGTATGATTATGTCTGTGCTGCTGGCTATTTTAGTGCCTCTTCTAGCTGCTTGCTTTTTACAGCTTACTCTGGACCTGTGTGCCCTTTTCTCTTACCGCGTACATGGAGCATTTTGATAATTGCAAGTGAACTTTTTGAACTTTAGTTCTAATAGGTACAAGTTCTAGCAAAGCACTTTTGTTAGTATGAATCTCAGCAAACTGAGTTTCCTCAAGTAAAATCCTAATACCATAAAATCTGTCAATGTAGAACTACGCAAACAATATGAGTAGTAGCCAAAAGTAAATTCCAGGTGGAAGCCTATGAGGCAGCACTTCTCAAGAAAGTACCAAAACCATTTAGTTCTGGTTTATTAAAAAAAAAATAAATCATATAACAATGATCTCCAATCCAAAACACGAGACAGCAGTCTCTGTCCTCAGGGATCTCTGTGAACAGAAGCTTCCCTTTAAGATTTTAGAGAAGCTAGGAGGAAAAGTAGATGATTTATCTTCAGATTCTCCAAGATGATCCAGGGGCTCAAAAATTGAATTTTGCTACCAAATGAACTGAAAAATGAACTACTGCTTGTTGATCTGCTCACCTGAGAGAGGCTGTGTAGGAAGCATCCAGACAATACTGGTACCCATTTGCTGTACAAAAAGCATGTGAAAGAAAGATCAAAACAGGAAATAAGTTCCCTTTTTGGAAGAAGATTAAGTAGAGATGATGTAGCTGAGTATGCTCAGAAATGCTCTGATATGCTGATATAAAATAAAATAGCTAAATGAACACAGTTCTCAAGACTGTGAAGTAAAAAGCCAAGCTTTATGACCAATATCAGGGGGGAAACACATTTATTTAGATGAGAATCCGATGTAAGATGTTTTTGGGTTTTTGGTTTTTTTTTTCAGCAGCAGCAATATAGGCTTCTGTGGAGCTAATGAATATATGGCATTCCTAGAAGAAATGCCCATTAGTGCTGCTGCTTGCTCTCTTCACTCGTCTTAACGCATTTCCCTGAAGTTGCATCTGCTTTGAAATACTTCTCCGGTTCTGCAGACTTCAGAAGCACCAATTTTCTATAACAACTTCCAGACACGTTGCTTTCCACATAACAACAAAAGTGGCAACTGTGTCAGTGTTGAGGCTTTTGGTCCTCACAACCTGAACACCACTAGCAGCTTGTTGGGGCAGCCATGGTGTCTGAGTGCTTGCAGAGACAGTCACACAAAGCAAGTGGAGCCTGGATTTAATTTTTTTTTTTAAATGGGTTAGAGTGTCCTGTCATTCAAGCCCAACACTGAACAGGTTGCAATGTGTATTTAAATAGTGGCATTAATGTGGTGGTTTGTTTGGGTTTCCCCCCCCCCCCCCCCCCTACCAAAAAACACAACATTCTCAAACAC
>NW_010331111.1:275-5231 GCF_000700745.2 Antrostomus carolinensis | reverse complement strand
CCCAGAAATAAAATGTGCTACTTTGCAAAATGTCCATGCTGTTAAAAGATAATTATGGAAACATAAAGGAAATGGCATGTGTAGATCAGCATTTTTTATCTTGACAATGCTAGTGGGCTGCAAAACTGGAATAACCACGTAAAGCCCTATCTAGTGCTTTTAGAAATTCATTTAAGTTCCAAAACCATACAAAAATACAGCTAATTGCTTGTTTATGGAGTTGGTACAATGTTTTATTTACAGGAACTACAAGACACAGGAAAATGCATTTGTCAGCCTGAAATTCTTCAGTCATTTCCACAGCTGAAGCACAGTCATCTTTAACCAGTTCATTGTTAGATCTGTACCTAGGAAAAAAAAAACAAACCAAAACCAAGCCAAAACCAGCATGGATTAGAAAAAACAACAACAAAAAATCTCCAGAACTGACTGCTCATTCTTTGTGGTCTGTTCACACAGCTGCAGGCAGTGACAAGGGGAACTGCAGCCAAAGTTGCTCGGTTGTGTGTGGTTTGGTTGCAAAATGGCAGCCATCTGCTGGCAGTGGGTTCAGAATATGCAGGAGCTGTTTCCAGAGTGGCCCTGCGGCACCGTTTGCCCGCTCTGCAGTGCCAAATGAGCTTGTGAGGCTTTTTACTTGAAAGCAAATCCCAACATAGACAAGCCTTTAGCAGGACAGTGTATAAACAAGTTTGGGGATCGAGCCTATTCTTCCAAAGATCCTGTGTGTAAATCTATAGTATCTAGCATGAGCATCTCTTGCGTGCCTGTGATAGGAAATCACTGAATTAAAGATGTAAGAGCGTGTAATGCTTGGTGGAGTTAATGACTGGCTGCACACAGAGCTTAGGGCCCTTTTGAAGCACCTGTTCCCTGTATTTATAAAGCGCGTGTGTTCCTTGTGGCAAGGTATCAGTGTTAAGAGGCTGCCAGTATGTTGTCAATAATGTGCTTTATTATTTAAAAACTCCTTATAGAACCAAATGTAACTTGTGAAGATGAAGTTACGAAGGCTGGAAGGAACCAGAATCTGTATGTTTCTAATCCTCAGGTATGAAAACTCCACTCTGTCGTCTTAAACTTTTGCTAGAGCTTTTATGAAGCTTCTTCCCTACTTTGAGTGATTACTTAGTAATCTGCTAAAGGTTTATTTACCACAGTCAGTATTTTCAGTAATTAAATGCCTTTATATTTTACTTTCCATTGTTTTACAAAATGGGTTAATATTCTAACACAATCAAAAGCAATAATAAAAGGCTGTTCCTCTGTGATACCATTTTCAAACCAAACAGATAGTCTGACTGCTATTAAGAGAAACAGGAACTTAATTTCCATGTTTATAAACTGCCATAACTAAACACTCTGTCTAATAAACTTTATGTGCTAATTCTCACACTCCAAAACTTGTTTAAAAGTTGATTAAAACTTAAAATGAAGGTTTATTAATCAGACTTCAAACTCAGGCTATACTCCCTACATACAGCAAATTGGGAGAATTTAAATGTGGGAGGACTACTTCAAGCACAGGTCCTTAAGATTTCTTAAAACAGAACAGCCCTAGATAACTGTTTGTGACTTACTGCATAAAAATAACTGATGCTTTGATCTGTCAAGACTCTCTGACACATTCAGCTGTAAATAGTGCTGTTGACTTCAGTGGGTATACTCTGGTATTTAGATTTCAGCTTAAGGGCTGTGGTATATATATTAAAAAAGTATATATATATATTTTTTTTACTGATGTTGAAGGGCAACATCTATTTTCTGATTTTTAGGTTGATCATTTGGCAAGCAAGACGTCTGAACTTAATATGTCAGAGAGCAGGACAAGAAGTGGAAAGATATTCCAAACCAGCATTGTTAGTACCAATTTTTCTCTAGTTCTGTTCTTTCTATTTCTGTTTTTCTTTAAGCCTTTTTCTGTTCCAAGCAGTAAATAAAACTCTAAGCTTTAATACATTTTATGTTGACAGAACGAAATTCTCATCATTCCTAAAATTCCTATTAAATTCAACACATTTGAATTCTTAGTGTCAAAAAAAATTCTGTTCCAAAGAGTTAAAAGCTGAGTGCTGATGTAGTTAACACAGGTTGAGAAAGATTCATTAGGATTGATTCATATCTTCTTGAGAATGCATTTAGCCACATTCCCTGCTGGTTTAATCTGCTGTTGATAGGAGCGTGTGTCAGCAGAGATCCCCAGCCCAGTGTACCGTATGCTTGCTAGTGATGTTAGGTGGAAAACACGAGGCCAAAATTCCAACCTTGGCCCTATGACTCATTCATACCAAGAAAAATCTGTTAGTTCTTTGCTTCATCACATTGCAGCAGATGTGTCTTGTAGTCGATGCTACTTGTGGGGAGCCAAATCCCTCCAGCCTTGCACAGGTGGAACAGACGTTGTCTTCAGGGTGGAATTTGGCCTTTGGGGGTGGCACTGGGAGGACCTGTCTGTCTGCTGCTGTTTTTACCAACTGAGCTTTGTAGTGTCAGCTTTGTGAGGTTCTAGGGGACCTTCACAAGACCTCAACATCTCTCTTGTGAATGTCACTGGTAGGTTCCTCTCAGAAAAAGCTGTGAGATGAATACTGTCCTTCTAGTCAAGAAGTGCTCTTATTTTATAGTCAGGAGGGAAAATTACATGTCAGGGCCAAGGAAGATTGTACCCTTCCCATCATTGCTCAGGAAAGCTCTTCATTAATTTCTGGGGCAGTAGTTGTGTAAGGATGCATAATGTGCAGCTCAGTCGTTGCCAGTAGTTTTCTCCTAAACTAATCGTTGCCTCGTTTCTGTAAAGGCTGGTGGAAATGAAGCTTGGGAGCATGGAAAATTCATTCCTCAACAGAATGTTCTAAAGAAATACAGAAGAGAAATTGGTCTGTCTCTTAAAAATATCTGTGTATGAAAGCTGCATGTGAAAAGGGCTGTTGGAGTTTGCAACAAATTCATGAAGTGGAGATGTTAAATTCAGAACGAGTAGATTCAGGCTTTTTGTAAAGTACTGCAGAATAGAATTTTTTTTACTTGCAGCCCCAGGTTCATATGCAGTATTTTTTATGTTATTTACTGATGTGAATTTGAAAAAAAGATCATTCTGTATACTATCACCATATCTTTCTTTTAAATAATTTGTTAATGAACTTAATACAAGAATTTAGAAAAAGCACAGTTGCTTTAAATAATCAAAAGCACAGCATAGCTAAAGGGCTAAATTGTAATCTTTTCACGTGTGTGCCAGTCAGAAATAATTGGATTAAACTCAGTAAGGCAAGCTCATGTGGTGCTCAGCCCCCTCTCCTGTTGTACGGGGTGCTCGGCTGTTGTGCACAGCCCTCCTGGTGCCGCCTGGCTTGGTGTTGTCAGCAGTTGGGGCAGCTGTGGTGGCTCCCAGCTGCTCGAGGAATTGGACTTCATGTGTGTTGCCTCTGTGGAGGGGGAACAGCCTTGGTTACCTTCTCTTGGAGCTGTATTTAAGAATGTGCTGCCTTGATCATAGGTCACTTCATATGTCTTGCCAAAAGGCAATAGGTTTGCAATCCCTCTGGGATGCAGAGTCAGCCATAGCTATTTGTGACAGTTATTGGAGCTGTGACACGGGAAGTCCTGCTGTTACAGCACAAATACCTTCCAGCCTTCCTTGAAAAATTTAGAGGGAGGGTCAGTTCTGCCAGAAAATAGTATCCAGATGTTACTCCAGGCTTAGCAAGGTCAGGCCAGATGCTCAACACACAGCTCTCAATGTGTTGCAGCTCTCTTGTTCAGGGTGGGCTTTTCCTGTATTCATTGTGTTAATGCCATGGGGCAGGCTACAGCCTGTGCCACGCAGCAATCATAACGCAGTGTTTATTTTCCCTTGGCAGGTTCATCAGTTTGACCTCTCGTCGAGTCAAGATATGCTGCCGAAAAGGAGAAAGATCAGTGAACCAAAGGAGCAGTTTTAGATACTCCTCTCCCTGCTGTTTGTTTATAGAGTTATTCTCCACACCTCTTCCATTTTGTTTAATGTGAATGTTCATAGTTAAATATCTTTTAGGGATCTTTACTGCTGTATTTGTAGTCAAAACAGAGTATTTTAAGGAAAGAAAAATCTGTCAAGAAGCCTAGCTGAAAGGAATCAGAACTTTTTTTTAATAGGAGGTCGAACCCCATCAGGAAAGACAGAAGGTACCTGATGCTGATGTAACAATTTCTGTAACAAAGGTGATTTGAGGTATTTGACTCCCAGCTTCTAATGGGTTTAAATCCTGATGGTGATTGTGTAACGTTCATTACCCATGACACAAGGCTTCACCGGTAACTTTGGGCTGTGTTTCCTTGTCCTGAATCTGCCTTAGGGGCATGAACCCCCTCCAGCTTGGGCTTCATTCCCAAAGCTTTACAGAGCAGGTTGGGCAGGGCTGTGTTTTCAGTTGCAGCAATATTACAGTTTTTGCTTTTACTACTGGGACAGTTCAGGGAGGTTTTATTCTTTGTATTTCTACCAGATTCAAGTAAAAACCAAGCATTCTTCATACCTTCAGTTACGTATTTCATGCCAAAACGCAGGAGTTTGTACAGCTGTGACGAGACCAATGTATGTAGTTACAAAGAAAGTATTATCTATGGCAGGCATCTATTATAATGTGTAAGATTATTTGAAGAAACCTATATGTACGTAAAACAATTAATTGCAGAAGTTGGACATGGTGCCACTTCTTTTCCTAAGAAAAACATGTTCATTTTTCCTGCGCTGTAAATTAATTGGAGAGAAGCTGTCTCACAGTGGGGATAGCTGAACGTTTTTGACTTTTACATTAAGAATGTCTTTTTATCATTCCTCAATTACAGCAAGGTTAGCGTTTCGTTGCTGTGTATTTCTTTACCCATTTGCGGGCTGTAATGAATCGCTGCAGCTGCTCTGGCTCCCGGTTGCGGGGGTTTCCCGGCCCGGGAGCGGGGCCGCGGGCAGCAGCTCCG
>NW_010331111.1:0-253 GCF_000700745.2 Antrostomus carolinensis | reverse complement strand
GCCCCCGCCGCTCTCCGGCTCCGGCGGTTAACGGGCGGACGCGGCCGGTGCTCCGGACGGCGGCTCTTGGCTGGCGCCTTTATCCGTTTCTGCAGCCCAGAGCGGCCCCGGCTCCGCGGGGCTGGGGGAGCGGGGGCAGTGCCCGCCCCGCGCACCGCCTTCCTCCCGGGGAGGAGGAAGAGGAGGGAGATGAGAGGCGGGAGGAGGAGGAGGAGGAGGAGGGGAGGGCTCATCCCCCTGGCCGGCCTGGCCG
>NW_010331110.1:91685-107855 GCF_000700745.2 Antrostomus carolinensis | reverse complement strand
GGAAGGAAAAAAATATTTTATTGGGAAATATTTGACCATATACTACTTAACCATAAGCTTCTACTGGAGCTACTTAATGGGTCCAAGGACTCAACCCTTTTTTTGCTCCCAGTATAGTTTCCCTGGCTGAGACACTCAAGGAGAGGTGTGAGAGGATATGCGCGCTGCCTGTGACTGCCTGCAGTTCCCTTCTCCCACGGGGAGGGAGAAGAATCTAGTCACCAGAGATGTCAATCAAGTGTTAAATTTACAATAGCAAAGCATTCTTTTAAGCCAGATGTCTATTTAATAATGCTTACTCCTTACTGAAAATTGCAGACAAACCTGTCCATAATCAGATAACAGGAAAAAGACTCTGACAGATGGCTGATGACGCCTGTACCTGCCCTCTTCCCCCATACTTGGTCAATTTGCTGTGGTTTGCAGGTATCAGAGAGAGGCAGCCCCTGAGAAACAGGCGCTCTTCACACTCCTGGGCAGGCTGTATGTGTCACTGTAGGGAGTGTAACCTGCTGGTTAAAGGACAACAGCGATTATCAAAAGAGTTTGGATGCTGTTCCTGGCCACACAGATCATTCACATGTGCTGCACAACTTGACAGGTGGTGGCTGTGTAAGTTTGGGGAAACTTTTTTGTAACACTACTGAAAAATGTCGTATTTTAATATTTTTCTGGGTTGCTGAATAAAGAAGATTCTGCAATGGAAATAACTTTGACAGCATTGCTGCAATTATACTGAAATTCCCAAAACAAATAAAACCTCTGCAAATCTTTCCTCACTTTCAAAAACCAGAAAAACACAGTGATGTTTATATGTGTTCTCAAGGAACTGTAATTCATACCGGTACAAGGCACATGAATAAAGCCTGATGCTTACAAGCCGTGTCTCTTATGTAGTCCACTTGATTTGTTCAAGTGGCCATGTTAGACCAGTATTGCATCTGAGCTGGTGAGGTTATTAATTGGCAATAAATAGAAACACACACTTTTGACTAATGCAAACCAAAATAAATCTGAGCTGGCAGATTTAGTAGCACCTAATATTATACTATGATTCAATGAATGATTAGCCAGGACCATTGACAGGCTGAAGATACATGATCTGATATAGCAGCCGCCTTCTACATCTATCGAGAGATGACTTTAGGGTTGCGTGTGTTTGTTTAGTGCTTGTGTAAATTGTTAGACTGATAGCCCTGAAATATGAAAATTTATCTCCAAAACTGGGTACAAGTTGGGTCCTTTTTTAATAATGCTGCACTGCACCTTAAACAAGGCTCAGAGGCCTATTGCTAAGAGCAGGACAGAAGAGGGACTGGGTGCTTATTCACCAAGGAGACAGCTAAGGAGACTAATGAGGTATTCCTTTACAATGTAGAAGGTATGAAAATACCTGGAACATGCTTCAAATATTTGATATATTTATATTGAGTACAGAATTAGTAATTTTTAATTCTTACAAACTTTTCAAGCGGCACACCTGTATTTGCTTTACATTGTACTTCGTCCTGAAAAATTAAGTATCTCTCTAGGGATATCTTAGTGAAAACATTGGGGAGCAAAAGCACAAAGCAAGCTCACCAAAGATAAAGAAGAGAGAATGTGAGAAATTTCTCCCCCCGGCCCTTTTTCCCTTGCAAAGGGAATGAGTGTACAACTTACTTCAATTTGAAGTGAGCTTTGTAAATTCACATTTGAGCAATAGGCTGATCCAGAAAAGTCTACATTAACTGATTAACTAATCAGAGTATCCCGAGGAAAGGCAAATTTGACTGTTTGCAGAAATGGAGAATAAAGTAAAAACAAGATGACAAAAGGGCCTTGAAATTTCCAGTAAGCTTCTAAATTTTGTGAGCCATACTCAAGCCTACAAAGCACGTGTTATTCAACCATAAGCAACAGGACTGCAGCTGAGCTCTCGACAGGGCTGTAATAGAAACAGAAACGTAGCACGGACAGAGGGCATTAATGGTTATTTTCTTTTATTATTCCTTGCTTTCTTGAGTTCTTATTGGGAAATTAATAAACATATATGGTTCGCAGAAGGAATCCAGACACTAGGGAATTTCCAGAGTACTCTTTTTTTTATTATTATTATTACTAATGGTAATTATGCCTACAGGTGAAGTAACAGCTGAGTGACTCAAGTTACCCTGCTGTTTAATTTAATCAAAGGAGTCGTGAATCCTTTAACAAGACCTTTAGAAAAAGGACAAAGATAATTTCCCCTATTATTGGGTTACAAAGAATACAAAGGATTTCTTTCATGACACCTAATATATAGTAAAAGTATATAAGGAGAGAAAGAAAAGGAGAGGGAATCAATAAAGCCACTTGGAGGCATGTTGATTTTTTTTTTTCTCTGAAATTCTGTGGCATGTTCTTAAATCACTACCATAATCTAGAGGGTTTATGGATGTTACCAATTAGTCAAGACAATTATGTGTTAAATTCACAATTTGAGAATTTAACAGAAAGAACATTTGACTGCTACTTGTCTCTAGAGCACACAATACACATCAGGAGCAAAACTCCATCCACCAACAGTAAATCTTCTGAAGCTGGGCTGAGACTTCATTATTTCTGCTGTTCCAAAGCCTGAGGCTTGCAGAATAAACTCTTGCAGAACCTGTGACTCAGAAGCAGCAGAAAGATCTACTGATCTTTGGTGTATTCTGTCTTCTCTGATGTCCCAAATTATGGGAAAAGTGAGACTAGACAATAATTTGAGAGGTTAGGCCAAATGTGGTATTTAATAAAGCTGTGGTAGATTTCAAGCACCTTACTTCTTGAGCACAGATGCTTCTTCAGGATAACAGTGTAGAATAAACCCTGGCTCATCGATAAGACGACTCAGTGCTACTACTGGGTTCTTCAATTAATGAAAATATTGAGAGTTAACATACTACCTCCACTGTCAGAACAAGAGTTGCAATCTCTCCTGCCTGTACTGTGCTTCTTCACTGTTCAATTTATACTGCTCTCAATTTAAGGTTGAACAAAAGAAATATAAGGAAAGAGGCAAACAAAAAGAGTCTTTAGCCTGTTTTTTGCAGTGAGGAGCAAATAGCAATAATCTTCACAATCCCCAGAAATCTTCAGAGGTGACTCATGACTCTCTCAATTACAGAGGAGCTTGGGAGACTCCCCAGTTTCTGGCAGCATGGCCTGTCTCTCACTCAGCATAAACACAGCCACTACGCCTCGCTGTACCTACTATAGCCATGGTGGAGAAGTTACATTATCTATGTGAAGCCTGCAAAATAAACCCTCTGCTTTGGTGCTTGGTTTCCCAACAGCTCAGGTCATACAGCAGGTCAGTGGCAAACATAAGAGTAGAATAATTTTCTACCAAAGAGACCCTTCTTTTCTAGTCCAGCCCAACCCAGAAAGTCAAAGAATTAACACGTGCGGCAGCTTTTCACTTAAAGAGCTCATCTGTAGAAATTTCTGTTATGTTAAAGGCTAATTAATGTCAAGTATATCACACTCTGTGTGGGAAGACTTGTTAAATCATTCGTCCTCTGGAGGAGCAGGACTGGTTTCCACAGGACACTTGCTAGTATTTTGTTCAAACCACTTTCATAAGTCACAAGCAATAGGGGTTTTTAGTGGTTCTTTTGCAAGATACTTCAGGTGTTTTGCCACCTGAAAACTCTAACCTGATTTTTTACTTAAATGTATCTTCACTTAAGATGCCTCTTGATCATGCCTGGGTACATCAAATTACATTTCTTTAACTCCTGGATGTTTGCACACTTCAAACATTTATAGCTTGTTATAACAGCATTTCTCCTCAGTCATTACCTAGCAATACACTGAATTACTAAATCATTCCAATATTTTGTCTGAATTCTTCCCTTCCACTCCCAATACTTTCTGCTTCCTATTGAACTCCCTCCAATTTGTTCCTCTCTTTGGTAACACAGTGCCCAAAATGAATTCAGCAGGCAAAATTCAGTACTCAATGTACAATATGCTTCTTTCTTATATCCTCCTTATTTTTACACCCTCCTGAAGATCAGGTCCCTTTTTGGCATCTCAGTAAAATAACCAGATGAGTTTAGCATCCAGTCTAACCCTTGACACACAAACATCAAACATGCTGAGCTCCCAGAAGACACAAAGAAAACTGGCCCCACATTTACATGCCCAAGGTTAAAGCTGAGCTTTTTTGAAAAATCTGTGCCACCACAGCACCACTGGAACAATCTGAGACCCTGCGCCTGTTGCCACCTTTGCTCTGAGAGGAAAGAGGGGATGATGTTTCTTAAGTGCCATGAGTAACCCATGAATAAGGACTGTGGGGCAAAGGAAGCTAGAATACACTGCTCATTCATTATTGGGTGTGAATAAAATGAAAGTGTTGGCCAGAATAGGCCAGGAGCTTGGGGAGCATCACCCCTTCTCCCTTCCCACACAGTGAGATCTCCCCGACCTGGCCCTTCTCCTACCATCGCCCCGGGGTGAGGGACTGATTCCCAGCTCTTCCTTGAAAGGGGAGAAGGTGGGGTTTCAACTAGGGTACATCATTCCCTCCTGGCACAAAGTAAAGCTGTGAGGCCACAGAGGCTAACTGCACAGGGTAATAGTGTCTGCTGTGTTTCTGCAGACAGAAAATGTATACTTCAGGAACAAAAGGATTCCACCAGCATTTATAAGCAAGCTGTTAAGCAAAAGCTGGGGGTCCCCTGCTTCTCCATGCTTCTGCTAGAAGGGAGGTGCCTGGAAGAGACTGGAATGAGGAGAAAATAACTCATGGCACGCTCCCCGCTTACGCCTTGCTTGTGGGGACAGACTGAGCATCCTGAGGAAGCCTTGGCCCACGGCAGTAAGCACTGGAGGAGCTGCTGGATCACCATGGCAGGAGCTGAGCAATGGGGACCTGCATCTCAACACATGCCTGCCTGCCAGCCTCAGCCCCCGGGAAGAGCCCAAGGGGAATCCTGCCCTAGCTCTGGCCCAAGACAGGACAAAATTCTCCAACCTTCAAGTCACCACATTAAATTAAGGGTGCTGGTTTTACTCTCTCAAGCACTGGGACAGGTCTGCCCAGTTTTGGTGCCTGCTGCTGCAGCAGCACCTGAGCTTCACAGATGTCCGAAACAAAGCTTGTCCATAGCTGCTTGTTGTGGCTTGAGTCTGCATATCCTTTATCACACTCCTTTTAAAACACTGGTATTTTCCGAAGGAAAAGAAAACATCCTGCGCTATCTGGAATTTTCCATGGTTACACTTTGCCTAGAGGTGACTTGTCCCTACGAGGAAACTTTCAGCATTATGTAATATTTTTTTAATTCTGCTGTTTGTATCTACAGAGGCAGGCAGACAAATGAAGAGACAAATAAATGAAAGAATAGCCTGAGATTTCTATCAGAGCACAGAGCTAACATGACTCAATGATCAAGACAACTGCTCTGGAAAGTTTTAGACTTTTGTTAATTGAAGATTGCTGAAATTCCAGAGTGATGGGGGGTCATCCTTGAATCTTTGTCACAGAGGAAAAATGTAATTTTAAGAGAGGTGTGACTGGAAATACCTAAAGCAAATGCCATTTTTAATTTTGAGATCCTGCCAAACTGTCCTTTCATAAAGAGCTAAATGTTTGAGTAACCACTTGAAGACTTGCCTTTTGTCAACATTTAGAAAAATGCACTTATATTAACAGTTTAAAAAGCCACAACTTTGAATCTCACTATTAATATTTAAATATACAATTTAGTTGTAACCACTGTTATCCAGATTGCTACTTGTCTGAATATTTGAATTCCTAAGCCCCATGCACCTTTATTTGAAAGTGTGCTGATTCCTCCCAAAAGCAGCTCTAAACTCACTCTCCTCACTGCTCGGTAATGTAAATATCGGACATAAAGTATTTTTCTGTGTTATTTTATAATTCTTGCACACACATAATATAATAGTAGAATTTCTAAACAATATGATTACTCACACTGAACCTACATGCTCACACAGTCTGCAAAGGAGTTGGGGGTCTGGTTCATCAAGATGAACAGGACTGTCCTGTCATAAATGTGTTTTTATTGCAAGGTGGTTTGTGTGTGGACAATTTAATTACTTGCTTGAGCAACAGAATTCCCACAACAGTAAAGGCTGGTCAACTTACCCATTTTTCACTTGATTAACCTGCTGAAACTCAAGACACCTGTTCAAAACTAACAGATTTTTATGGAATGAGTATCAGAGGACCTGATGCTTTGCCACCATCTTGGCATCATATTTCACATAAGACAACCCCCACATAAATGCCTTTCATTCTATGTGACAGATAGATTTGCCTCAAGCTGTTATCAGGAAGAATGCAGAACACCTTGTCAAAAAGCAGATTTTTTTTTTTTTTAAATATATGATCTCAAGGAAAAAAAAAAAGGTAGAAAAATATACTGATCATTAAAAAAAAGGTAGAAAAAATACTGATCATCCTTATCCAGAGGCTAAGAGGCTAAATCCTTTTGTTATTGATCTACTTAGGTTAGGAATTCAGGAGATATATATTATGCCTTCAAATGTCTGTGCCCTGCCAGTCTGTACTGTGTTTCTTCTGGGACACAGATGAAAAGCTCAATTCAAGCTGTCTTAAATTCATTCTTTATTCTTAATATTGCAGATGCCCATGAGTTGTAATACCCAAGGTGTAATACCCAAGGCAAAGGTCTGTAAGCATCTTCCAAAGCGTTGCATTACACCTTATTGAGGCAAAAAAATTACTCAAAAACAGAGGGAAGAGCTGTTGTTTCACCTTTGTTATTTGAAAAATATTATAAGCCTTGTGTCATGGCTTATGGGATTTAAAGCATCAACTCATCTGCTCTGGTGGTTCAACTCACTCACCTATTGAGATCAAATTCTTAGCTGAGGGAATTTCAAATAAAATTAAACTTCTACTTCTCTGATGTACCAATGTACCAATTGGGGATCAGTTTTTTCCTCTACAGCCTGAAAGAACTTATGATGTGAGTTACCCTTCAGGGCTTGCTCTGTGCTGCCTATGAAGCAACACCGGAGTGGCAGGGAGATTTCTGCACAAGCCCTTCAGTGATGCTGTCCCAGCAGCAGATTTGCTGCAAGTAAAGAGACTTTCTGAATTACAAAGGAGCAAGTTTATGCCATTACATTACAAATTCAATGTAAATTATTTAATAAAAAAATCCTTGTTTATACTCCAGTTGTTGATTATCTCTGAGCCTGGTAGCAGCAGGTACTATTTAAATCCTGAAAAGTTCAGGCCAAGAGAGAACATAACAAGACAACTGGGCCAAGACACTGTGCACTTCACTCCTCCACAGGCACATATCCAAACACTACCTGTTGATTCCTTACTTCTGGTATGCAGAGGTTGCATCTGACTTTTCTCAAAGCAAATTCAGCTTTCATGAAAGACTAGTGATGGGTGGGGAGATGAAATTCCTCTGTTTAGTCATGCAGAGGTGCACCATTGGTAACCTCACACGTGGTTATGTACATCAGCCCAGCCTAAAGGAAATGCCTACTGGGCAGCAAAGATAACTCTGCCTTCAACAATCAGCCTTTTGCACCTCTGTAAATATTGGGTAAAACTTCACTGAAGCCAGCATGTCCTGCAATGCGAGAGACAGAGAGTCTGAAAGCACTGTTAGTGTTGATATATCTCAACCTCTAAACTGTGCTAGCCAAAATAACTTTTAACACCAAATTAATGTTTCTACTATGCCTGTCCTTGGACTTTTTCAGACACAGAAATCCCACCACGAATCATAATTCCCATCTGACGCTACTATATGACTTACATGTTGAAGGACAGATTTGGTCTTCAGTCACAAACCCTCTAAGCAATATGATGCTCTGACACAATCTCTAGCTGGTATCAGTGGAAATTAAACAAACGCAGCATCGAAGATGGAAAAACATTCTGTTGTCCATCACCAGTATGCTGAAGCACCCAGTCCCTAGTGTAAAACACAATTAACACTGTGCATGAATGAGTCATTAAATTATTTTGGTTTAATCTGAAACACTATTACCCACTTTTTTCTTCAGATGTTCCACATTGCCCCCGAAGACACCTAAGATTATAGTATGTATTCAGTCTTGTTCCTAAGGGTCAGTATAGTATATCAACAGAAGAAATACAGCTTACTGCTAACTTTCTGCATGCATCATTTGCAATTCCTTTCCACGGGCACTTGCTGACTGAAGCAATCTCAATAATAAAGGTGAAAAATATATATTCCTAGAAGACTATTATATGGAATTACATAGGACATAATACCCTGTAGCCATACAGAAATGACTTTAAATGAATGAAACCAGTGCTGCTTATGTGGTGGCAGGAGGATACTGCCTTTTTTAAAAAAAATATATATCTGTAATGAAAGCTAAGCTGTTATTATGTGTAAAGCAGCTGCAGAGAAAGTGATAGCATTAAAGGCATTAGAACAAAGATTATCTGTTCTCTGTAATTAAATCCTTTTGCCTGCTTTATACCAGATGACTCCTCTGGTCACATGAGCCCAATTCAAGCATCATCCTTGAAAGTAACCTGAAGAGGTTGGTGACAGTCACTGGAAACCCCTTAACCTACAGGGATTTAATTGTTCTGTGGTTTCCATCCTGCCTTCTCTCTTCTCACATTGATCCTAAAAGTGTGCAGGAACAGGCTGGTTCAGTTGTGCACAGCTTCCACTTCCCGCACACCTTTTGCCAGTGACCTCTCATATATTTGAGATGACAGCACATAAACACCACTTCCTTGCCAAAGCGGGCAGAATTATTCATATCCTAGTTCCAATAGTTGTATCACAAAATATTATCTCGTGGTCACTGAAGGGGGAATATTAATCTCCCAGAAAGTGAGTGCAGTGCCAGGTTATTGTCTGCACGAGTTGGGTGGACAGAGTGTGTCAGCACATCTGTGGCAAACACAGACACTCCTCAACTGCTTTTTACCAGCCTGTGACTCTGGCCAAGCTGCGGGATTATCTCCACGCTCTCCGATTCAGCTTTCCCCCTCATCTAACACCACCTCGCCTATTGCTTGCCTGATACTCTTCTGTTGGAAGCAGTCACACAGGCTTAAAAACAAACAAAGGTTTTGAGCAATCCAGGAGGAGGGGAAGAGGAACTCCATCTCGTTCAAACTGTGATCCACATCAGCAGTGATTAAAGAAAGACAAAAAATCACTGCTGTTTGGTGGTTTATGAAAGCTGCTGCTCTCAATTTAGTCATGGGGGGGAGGGGGTGAGGGGGGGGAATCTATTAACATGGATGCCCTCAGCCTGGTAAGAAGGTCTCAACACTTGGAGGGCTTAAACTTACCTTTTCTCCACCTAGGGTCCCTTTGGGTTATAGCTGGAGGTGAAAAGAAATTGATGGAGTCAGACCTGAATTGTACCACACCCCTTTACAGCCAGAAAATCAAAGGCTGACCCAGGCCACAGGCCTTCTGTTCCAACCATTGTCCTGCTAGACAAAGTGGACTCCTGCCACAGTCTTAAGAAAAGCAAGTTCTGACATTTACAATCCCTTTCCCTTTATAACCACACCCATTTATCAACTGGCAAGGCAAGTTTGTCCCTTCTCAAACCTACTGAAAGAAGAAAAAAAAAAAATAGAGAAAGATTGGCTTGAGACACACATTAGTTTGAAGAAATTCAGATATGAAATCCCTCTCTTTTTCATGCAGATAAATCAGGAGTGTAAATGAACCAGGTCTGCTGGAGCCAAGACTGGAGCTTCTGTAATTCATTGAGAGCCATAATAGTGCTGGTGGTGAGAGGGCACAGAAAATGGAAGAACTCCTGTCGTCCAATGAAGCCCACTGTCATCTGTGGCACGAAGCCAGGCTGGACTGGAGGCAGGCAACCACGCACTAGCCCTTCTAATTAAACTGAAATTCAGTCTCTGCTCCCTACCCTCATTTTCCCGGACTTGGCCTCCCAGCTTGCTCCTTCCACTACCACCTCCATCCATGTCCTGAGAGACATGACAACCTCTCCAGGTGATCATCACCCCCATCTGTTTTCAGGATTCCCAAGAGCTTTGTCCTGCTTTACGATGAATGCAATTTACAGTATGTCCCAATAGCACTATCCTTCAGTAAGAGACACATACATGGAAGGGAAGACAACAGCAACACGTAAGCCTGTCAAATAAATGAAACCATCCCCACTGGATGTAACTCTGATGAACTGGAGAGAGTCAGAGCAAACAGTGAAATTCTGGAGAGCCCAGGCCCCTTACTTCAGTCAGTGGCCAGCACAACTACCATGAGGAATGTTTTTACTTTACCCAAAATTTTCCACCCAAGCTTACAAAGGCTGTTACGTTTTACAAAACTTGGTAGCATTTACTTTCAGAGCTTTATTATGCTCCTTTTTGCTGAGTCATTAAAGGACCTTTGGAGAAGCCATGCAAATATATAAACTAAAACAGAAAACTGACAAGAAGAAAAAGAAACAAATGAAGTTTTATATGAATGTGCAAATGAAATTATGGGTGTTGTACAAATACAGAGTCTCTGTGCTGATGTTTCAGACTTCACAACAAAGAACTGCTCAGCTGGTCCCAGGGAGCTAGGAGAAAAAGGTAAGTCAGTCCCTCTAGTTTGGGAACATACTGCCAAGCCAAGTCTACAAAATATTTTACAGTTGTAATGTAGGTGGCCACTTTCGTACAGTCTGTGCACACTCCCACCTCCCCCCCAAATTCTGTTTGCTCTCTGATGAGGCTTAACTGCAAAGATTTTTAGATAGGGTTTTCTCATTTTGTTTTGGTTTTTTAAGTAAGAAGTTTGACTTGCTTACTGAATCAACAGAACAAAAACACAAACTATATAAAAGTGTGCGTACTGGAAATAGGGACAAGATTGAGAATACGTGTGTATAGAGAGGAAGAGCAGTGTATTCAAAACCGCAGAAGAAAGTAGATCTTTTGTTACAGAGGCTTATGACACATTGCAGGTATTGAAAGCCAAGGCAAACAGGAGGGGCTAAAACTGCTTTCTTGTACACTTTTTACAAGGGCATAGTAAAATCAGGAATTCCAACTATTTAATCCACTAGCTTATCTCTGACACTTCAGCACAATATATGAGTAAATGGTATGTTGACAAATTATGGATTTAATGAGAGTTTATTTCTTATTCAAGGGAATTAAATGATGGTTTATGCCTCAGAGAGCGAAGGTACATTTGTACATTTTTATCCTACCTAAAGCAATTGAATATTTTTATCTATACACAATTTGCTTGTGGAGTCCTGTCTTTTCACTCTTCTTGATACTATCTGGATATACTACATGTTGTGAACATGCTACATTAAAAAAAAAGAAAAAAACCCCATAAACTAAACATTTTGGATCAGTTCCTTTTTTACTAACTATTTGCATTCTAGCATTAGTACATTTTATCAGTATTAGCGTCCTTTAGGATAAGTTGGGAGAACATGATGTACAAAGACAGGCTGAGAGAAGTGGGTTTGTTCAGTCCTAAGAACAAATGGCAAAATCATGGCAAAATGGCTGGTGCTTTCAACTACCACACAGATACATATAGAGAAGGCAGAGCCAGAGTCTTCTCAAAGGGTCAGATTTCTAGGGTAGTAGGCAACAGGTCCAAGTTGCGACAAGTTAAATTCCAGTTAGATGGAGAGAGGGAGTCATCTTGAGGGTGATCTGAGACTGGAGGAGGTGCCTGGGAGCTTGTGCTCCATCCTCAGAGATACTTCAAACCCAACTGAAGGAGGCCCTAATCTAACTTGCTCTTTCTTTGGAAAGGATGACCTCCAGCAGTCCTTTCTCACCTAAATTATCCTGTGACACTTCTGCCCTGCCTTGCTTTACCTCACATTAGAGTAGCTTCTTACTTGGATTCTTGTAGTGGAATTTGATCAGTGTTAAATCTCTGACAGATCAGGAACTGTATCTGGTGTAAAGAGCAACTGTGTCAGTATTCTCCCAGAGTTTTTCCCACAACATGCACTTCAAAGAGCTTCAAGTTCATTCAAATGCTTAAACCTTTTTTTAAAAGGCAAAAAAAAAAAAAAAAAAAAAAAAATCCACTCTGGATTTCATTCTGTATCCCAGAATATGTTCTAAAAAGGTATCACTCACTTCTGCCCCCCACCCCTAACTGTCTGCTTTAAGTGTATGGGCTTTGTCCAAAACTATCTGAAGAGTCTTCCCAGGCAAAACAGTCCTTGAGGACATCAGCTGAAGTGCTTCAGCTAGCAGTTCTTTACAACAGGAGGAAATTCCCAGGAAAGCCTGAATCCTCCTATCTTCAGGACACAACCTCCAAGCTTATACATGAATCCAAACCCTTGCCTGCAGTAGGGGATCGGGGTAGGTAGCTGTTTAGTATCAGATAAATGAGAATGTTTTGGTGCTTAGGAAGGCTTTGAAATTGGTTTTCTTTTTAGGAGGCATTAAATGGTTGAAGGACAAAAAGGACTTTAATATAAGCAAGTTTAAAAGTACCAGAGAAGTATTTTTATCAATATGAATAAACAAAGTGCTTCACAGACACTAGTCCATTTAATCCCATGCTAAAATAGACATTTAAATCCAAACAAGGAAGTTATCTCAGTCAGACGTGCACTAGAATTTATTTTACACTTTCTACAGCAAACCATCTCCCACAGTCATTCAGTGTTCAGTCTCCTACCCTGATAGGTTTCCGGTGACTTATATTTTCCTCTGCCCCATTTGCCAGTTCACCCACTACCCTCCAATCTCCTGCTCTCTACCTTCTGGTTTTCCATAGGAGAGATGTTTCTAGCATATATCACACTTCTACAGTTTCTCTATGTCCACTCAGATAATTGTGCTCTGCCTGCATTAGTATCCTACCCTCTTTCTCTTCCTGATGTTTTTCCTCTTCATTTGTCATTGATGTTTTCTTTTTCCTTTCTGTGGTTTAGGCTCCTTCCTGTGCCCCCTCTCCCCACCCCCCTCAATGTGCTTTCATTTTCCTTCTATTGTGATTAAGATTTCATTTTAATGCAAATTTCAAAGCAAAATATTGTTATTCCCAAATGCTACATGCACACTCATATTTGAACAAGACAAAACACTTCTCATCCCTTACCTTTTGTTCTAGGTTTTCCCACTTTGCTATGATGGTTTCTTTCTTCCTCTGGATTAATCTCTTATTTCTTTCTTTGATGCTCTTTTCTTTAATAGCACAATTGTTTTTCTTTGATGATATGTTAAACTTCTTTTCTTTATCAGTATTTAAAGCTTGATTGATGTTTGACTTCTTTTGTCACCATTTTCATTGAGTACCTTATTTATTCCTTCCCACTTTTGGTCTGCTATTTTATTCCATCACCATTTTTAGGAATACTCCTCAAAGATAATGCTAAAGTAAGCCACCTTTTCTCAAAGGCCTAAATACTATTTTGCCCTTCATATGTGTAAACACTATAATTAGTAATAGTGCACACCTGCAAGACAGATTACATAAGCTCTTTTTTCTTTTTTTTTTTTTTTTTTTTTTTTTTTTTTTTTTTTTTTGACCACTTTTAGGGTCTGGGCTGCCACTAGTTTGCATCTTGAATAGGTAAAGAAATAGAAAAGTAGGTGTTGAGCATTGCATTTTAGAGCCACTTAGCAGTGTGAAGGCATAAGCCCTACTCTCCTTATCCCTCAGCCAGGCCATAATTGAAGGTAAGTAAAAAACTGCAGGTCCTCTTTCTAACCGAGTCTGTAGTCAATTCATTGAAAAATTATGTTTGTGACCTTTCATTCTGGCATGAACAGCCACCAAACTCCGCTTTTCATGAAATATTGTCCAAAATGGATGTTTTATCAACTTAACTCTCTTAACCAGAAGCTCTAAAATTTAAATAACACCCTGATAAATATTGAGATTGGTAAAATTACAGTTTTGCTTATTCGACCACAACCTGGGACCTGATCTTGCATGTGCTGAAGTACATGATTAACTCTAGGAAGCAAGTGAAGATACAAGACCTACAAAAAGTAGTTTCTATAGAAGAAAGAGATGGAAGATTTAAACTCATAGTTCTGCTCTTGATAGTAATTGCTCCAGGCCCAGCAATTCCTCACAGACAATTCAATTAAATGCTGACAGAAACACAAATAGAGCTCACACGGTCTTCTGGTTCTTGCAGCGTTGCACTGATGTCATCTTGTCTGGAAGTTACTGTGAAAGGCTGTTCTTACTGAACACATAACTACTGAATAACACAGAGCTGTCCAAAGCAATTAGAAAAACAATAACCTTATGTTTCAAAATTTGAGTTTCCAAATCTCTGCAACTGACCTTGTTGTACCTGGCAATCTCACACTGGATAATGTATACCTTTGCATTCCAAACATTTGATGGGCTTTGCATTTCTCCCTTTTGGGTTTATTCTTGCATTCCTGAAGAGTCTCTGATGCTCACTGAAACAGTATGCACTTGTGCTGAAATTAACAGCAATGAATCACCTGGACTGGATTTTTTTTCAGCATATAACTAGTTTATTTGTTCTAATGTCCTGTTATTGCACAGATATTTGCCTTCCTGAATTTAATCTTGTCAATGAATATCATTCAGTTACCACTTGTCTTTCCCAGCTTAATGATAGAGTACAGTATTACATATATATATATCTAAAAATATCAAGAAAGTTTTGAAATGCCAGTGTTTTTAATAGTAACAATTGTTTGCAGTGCAAGGCAAAACAGCCTTGTAGAGACATACAAATAGACATGTAGAAAGATCAAGTATTATTATTTATGATAAACAGGCACAACATGAAACTTGGGCTAGTTTTAAGTTTGTGGTAGAAAATTCCAAAGCAATATACCTATAATTAATTTTATAATAAGACAGACTGGAAACTTACAAACTGCACTAGGACAGAGGAAAGTATGAGGCATTTCTTGCAATATTAATAGCAGGTAACTTAAGGAACTACTTCAATCACCTCAAATACAGCCTTATAAAATGAGGTTAAGCTTAAAAAAAAAATCAAAAGCTGTTAACATATGGAAGCGCCCACTTAAGCCTCTCAAGCAGCTTTAACACTGACTGCCAATGATACTGTTGCAGAACAGTATTCAATAACCTCCTGACACAATTAATGCATGTTTGTATTTATCATCTGAAACCAGGAAACGTGCCTTTCAGACACTCGCTAAAAGCACATGCATAGCCTCAGGGCACAGTAAGATTCATGTGTAGGCACAGCAGTTGCTCACTGCCCAGTTGTGCTGGATGAGTGTGATGTAAAATAACTTGCAACAATTTCTGAGGCAGGTTAAGCATTTACACTCAAAGTAGCTAAAATGTTTTAAAACATAAGAAATCCAGGTCTATATCTTCTTAAGTTTTGGGGCCAAACTGGTTACTACCAGTGATGTATTTGTGACTGACTCTAATACCACTTATTAGTGCTATACATATTTTCCAAGCACTTTGCCTATCAAAACTGTGTTTTGTTTTGTTTTTTTCTTCTGTTTGTGTCATAAGTTTTCATATGAATACCCTCGTTGAAGCTTTACCACAAGATTCTGCAGTATCACAAAAATATTTAATGAACCAAACTCCAGCAAATGCTGGCCATAAAAGCAACTCGAATAGTATCCCACAATTCAAGCAAACAAAAATAGTGGTATTACAATAGCTTTATTTGAGTCTAAGCTTCACTAAAATTTCGTAATGTACTTTTCAATCTGGTCATTTCTTGGACTTCTTTGATGAGAAATCTGTCCTCAGATCAACCCTTTCTCATTACCTGAAGCTTTTTTACACTTTCTTTCATAGCTAAGACTGTATCTAGCTATGCTTACTCTTCCCAATGTTTCATTTCCTTAAAAAAAAAAAAAAGTGCTAGCAATCCAAGCTGGTTTTATTTTTGTACCTCTCAGCAAGTTCTAATAAAGTAAATTGAGCAATATTCTCAGTTTATTGTATTGATAAACAGACTGTAAAGTGTTTTATGATATGATACTTCTCGTATGAAAGACACTAGACTAACATAAATTGCAATTGTAACTGTAAAGTACTAAAATATATTTTCCCTCTAGGGCTCACTAGTATATTTGGCTGAAAAAAAAATAAAATGAAATAAAATAAAATAAAATAGACTTGTTTATTGTGTATATTTTTTGTAGTGTAATTAAATGTCTCTATGGTTTCCACTCAGAAACAAAGTCCTCTTTCC
>NW_010331110.1:85920-91617 GCF_000700745.2 Antrostomus carolinensis | reverse complement strand
TCTTTCCCTGCTCAAAGCAGTCTAAAGGGCCACAAATAACTTTACAGAGTTGCCTTGTTCTGTACTGGAAGTGAAAAAGCACTTTCTTTTTCACTTTCTCCAAATTGTCGCCAGAGGAATGGATCTCTCAGAACTTGCAGCCCTGTCACTTCCAGGCCATGCTAATAGTCATTATAAAAAAAAAAAAAAGCTTCAGACTATGTGGTCAATCTTTACTACTGCCTCACTGATAATGTCTCACTGTAATCTGGACCAGTGCAAAAAATTTCCATTCTCCACCCAAACTGGTGTCAAGTGGATTCTTTGTGGTGATTACTTTGGATTTCATCCAAAGACAGTATCGAGCAAGAAGGTATCTTCCCCCCAGGATTAGGATTTGTGTGTCACTCGTGTGGGCAACTCCTGTACCCTAAGCAACGTGAAACAATCACACCAGCTTTGGGCTTTTTCCTCTTACCAGTGATGGCTGGAGGCAGCTGTGTGGAGCAGTAAAGACACAGAGGTCCTCTACCTCTCCATCTGCACACCCCGGCCCAGGCACAGGTCCCATGACCCCAGATCATGCCAATGCGACTGCAGCTCTGCAACACCCACAGTGAAATTGGGTACAAATTCAGTTCTTGGTGGTTTTATTAGAGAAAAATAGAAATTTGCAAGGATGTGGTAATGTAGCTGCAGACTCCAGACAGGTCTCACTTCACACACAGCAGCTACATTTTGAAGCCCAGCTCTTCAAAGGCACCAGGATCTACTCTGATGCCACTTACAGTGTTCACCAGCAGTAAAATTACTGAAGTGCCTGGAACTACTGAAGGGTGTTGAGAGGGAACATTGTGAATCAGAGCAGTATCCAGACCCAAGGGTAGTAGTCTTTGTTCAGTAAATACAATCCCTCCAGTTTCATAGCTCCTTGCTTTAACAGCACTTTCCACCCAGACCTCCCATTAAGAACGAAGTGCTAATGGAGCTGTTGTAATCCTTCTTCAGACAAAAGGCAGCAGTAGAAATAATGGATAACTGAGGAAAGAATACTCACAGAAAAGTCAGAGGACAGGTAATGGATCTTTGAAATAAAGGTGGAGGTGATATACTTAAAAAATTAACCTCCTTTCTTTTGGTCTTCCTTTAATAAAATAGTGATAAATCTATTACCTGTTTTAAGGTTCAGAGCAGCTGCATAATGAATCTGCCATAATACACAGGAAAGTGCAAATTCGCCATTACACTTGAACAGCTTGTGCTCCACTCTAAATGGGAAGGAGGATTATACAAGCACAAAAACACTCCCTGGAGTAGCTGAATAGAGCTAGTAGAATTAAAGCTGAAACAGTCACAGTTAACTCCTGATACATGTTTAAGCACACAATGTTAAGCCTTTCTTTTGACACAGACTTTCATAAGCTTTGATTGTCCTTACAGAAAATTTCAGATGGGACTTCTCAGTCTCAACTCGACAGCTTGCCTGCAAAAGGGTAAAAACATCTCCCTAGTTACATATGAAAGGTCTGCTTGCTTCCTCGTGACTCCTTCTAGATCCTGAAACTCTTATAATTCAGGATTAATTTTGATGTTTGGAACAGTATTATTTCCTAAATCTCTCTTGAGCAGTAGTCTATCTTGGATCTGAACCTGTCATTTTAATTTGAAAACATTATTGTACCATGTGCATTCTCCAGTTCTTACTCTTACTTAAGGCTTCCTTAATGTTCTTCAGCCATTTCTTTTTCTTTTTCCATGAGAATCTTATAACAGATAAAAACCTCATTGCTCAAATATAGCATAAGACGAATATTTTGCATTGTTTCATTGATTCATTCTTCAACTAGAGAACCATACTTAATGGTTTGGACACCCATGAGGTAGAATTTGTCTCACATCTGTATCTCTTTGTACCCATCATTACACTCTATTGGCTTGAAACAACCAACTTCTTCTATCCTAGACTTTCTGAAAAGGTTGTGTCTTACAATAAAGCAAAATATGATAAGAACACAGAATTTAGGGCTTGCAAAGCTGATCCTGCAGAAGTAATACAAGCAGTACGTAATACTTCTCTCTTCTAAGTTCTGGGGAATCTTTGAAGAGAAGGAAAAACACCAAAACCAAACCAAACACAAGCAAACATATATCACAGAAGAGTTCAAAATCTCAGTCAATGATAGAAGATAGTCTTAATTAATTCATATATAACTGGTCCAAGCTGTAAGCTGGGCCAGAACAACAGGGTCCTCCTTGGCTGGGCAAGTGTGCCAACTGTGCTGAGGTTGCATTAGGTAACACCCAGCATTTGACAAGAAGGACTTCTCACCACTAACCTGAAGGAAAGAGGAACAGGTACTTGAGGTGACATGTTTTTTTCACCATCCTAGCAGTAACTAGTGTGTGTAGCAGGTTTTTCACTCTGCAGAATCCCAGTGAAGGGAAAAAAAGGCAGATCCCCAGGCAAGCTCACCTCTCTTCCTCTTCACATACACACATTTAGGGGAGAATCAAAGGAGGAAAGATATTCTACCACAATATATTTTTTCTGATAGCCCTGGGTATGATCAGAATTCATCCAAGTTCTTAATTAAGCAGGTATTATATGACAGACCTCCTCAGAGAACTTTTTTTTTAGAAAGTGTTATCCTTTCAGATTTCTTGATAAGTCTGTTGGGTTAGTGCACACAAAATCCATCTGCTCACTGAAGATTGCCTCCAGACTGTAGAGCACTGCCTTTAATAATGCACATCCTTCTTGTTGTGTGTTTTCCTTTTTTCCTGACATGTGTACTGAGTGGTTTTGATGTTTCTTCTCTGTAGTCATGATAGAGGATGCATCAAACTTTAACCTAAGCATCTTGCACGCAGGAAACAAATACACACCTCACAAAGGAGACCTTGTGTACACTTTTTGAGATGTGAAGACCTCCCTTCTATCACCATTTCATCAGTTGAAATATGCTACAGTCCAAAAGTAAGCGGGTAGGTAGCCTACGCCAAACAGAAGGAACACGTGGTTTCTCTGTAGGAAGCAGAACTAACGAAGCCTGGTCTGCCCTCTGTGTAGATTCCCAGGTGCCTAACAAAGGATGAGTTTTTCAGTTGGCTCCTCAGAGGGAGACCCTAACAGGATCTCTCTTTTTTTCCCAGTCATCTATTTTCATAGAACTTATAAGATACTCTGAACTAATTTCTGTTTTGTGAAATTGAATTAAATTTTGCCACTGGGTTTACCGGTTGCTTAGAGGGGAGGAGAAGAGGACAAAAGCACACCTTTCTCATGCCCTTCGAAGACCAGGTTAAAAATCCTATTTAGCTCAGGAGAGGTAGAAAGAAGGTGACACCCATGAGGGGTGAGAAACATCAGCAAACAAAGGAAAAACAGCATCAGGACAAAGCAAAGAGAGGAATGAAAAGGTCAGTAAACCACACAAGAATCAAATATTTCTTGAGAAGTCTTTTAGTCCTTTACCACCAAATTCCACTTTACAATACAAACTTGAGTAATCAATATTTCTCCAAATTGGCATGAAAATACAAATGTAACCTCTTTTTCTTCAGAATATAAATAGCATACATCTGAGGAAACAGAGAGTTATTTATCAGTAAATGAGGGATCACATGCCTTCACTTAGTGACTGTATTGATACTTTGATCACTAAGGGATGGAGGGAATGGGACACACATGAGGGATAAGAAGCATCAGCAAACAAAGGAAAAAACAGCATCAGGACAAAGCAAGGAGAGGAACCTGTCACAGCTTGCAGCCTATGACTTCTTTCCTGCCTTGGCCCTGTCCTTGTGAGAAGAGAGGGTGTTGCTTTAGCTGAGGTTAGTGAACAGCTGCCGAGTGAAGTGGCCTGAGGGGTGTGAATAAAAATTCCCGAAGGCAATTTGTCCATTGTGACTTCAGGTCTGACCACAGTACCCTATATCTGCAGTATCTCAACTCCAGATTAGCAAGCTTTTCACACATGCTGCTATTCTGGTGCCTTCAATGGGTAACTACTGAAAGATGAACCATGTGTTTCAGTGCCTGCCCTGTATCTATAGAGACCTACATAGCTGCTGTTGTGGGATGGATTAAGTCAATATCAAGAACTCTACCCAGCAAGGTTTTCCTTTGTTTTACATCTGGAAATATGTGTTAGAGATGATCAGAGTGCAAACACCACAAAATCAACAGGACTTTTAGCTTTTGTGTTTTTGGGTACAATGGTAATATATGGCAGAAAGAAGGGGGAGATTTTTCAATGCCATTGTTGACAGAGGAGATAAGCATCTGACCTGGTGCTCTAAACTCATTTTGTAGGCATTGTATATCATGGTGTTTTAAGAGCATGGCTAAGCAGAAGACTTGTCTGTTTTCCTTGACTTAGTTGTTCCCCCCTGGGTCAAACAGTTCCCCTGGAAAGAGAGAGAGAGATTGTCTGCTCCTTGAGGAGTAACCACCATCCTTAACTCCAAGTGTAAAGTCAGGTGGGAAGAAAGGATGGCTGCAGGAAGAGACAAGCCTCCTGCAGACTTCCAAAATACTACATACAGCTGAATAGACATTTGGACAATCATGCTTTACTAACAGAATGGGGCTTACATGTAGACTGGAAAAATAAAACTCTTCATCCAGGTTCAAGGCAACACTGGAAGAGGTTTAGAATCAGAGCCAAAGTCTTCATAAGAATGTTGGCTCTCCCTGGAAAGAAAAGAAACTTGTGTTATTCATTTGAGGGGGAGAAGAGGCAAGGAATCTAAATCCAGTTTGACATATGCTTTTTTATGCTCTGCAATTAAAACACTTCTAATGGCTCTATTTTTCTATTTCATGCCAATATTACAACAGTTTCTACTTGAGTAAAGCCCAATCTTGCCCTCTACAACAGAGAAACTGGAAAACTTCCTTAAGTTTTCTGGCCCACCTGCTCAATCCAGTGCACTGCAGTTGGGCAGTATGGGATAAGCTTGCTATTATTACAAATGACCACATTTAGCATAATTCAGTGGGGTTATTTCAGTATTAGCTACAGCAAAGTCAAGGATCAAATGCAACAGAACAGTTCTAAACAGCTTCTGAAATAGATGATACCTCCATTTAACATGTCTTTATGTGGTACTTCCTATTATTTTTTCAAATTAAAATATAGTGGAGCTAGTTCACTAATAACATTCTCAAAAATGTGCAGGGTTTATACATAGAAGATTGAGCATTTTTTTTTATGTACTGCCAACACTCTATACCATTCTTACCTTCCTCCCTAGTGTTGCTGTGACTCACATGACTATTGGCTGGAAAACAAACGTTGCTAGCCCCGATGACCTTGTTAATCTAACCTTCCCTCTACCTTCTGTTTGTTTGTTTGTTTTGTTTTTTTTTTCTCCTAACCTTTCTTCTTGGTCCTCTGGTTGGGAAGTTGCAAGTGAGTGGGAGATCCAGGTGTACTCTCTGTTAACTTATCTGGCAACTCGCTGTGAATATTTTCCCTCTTCCTGTTGGGAACCTGTTGCACAGCTCTTTGAGGATGTGCCTGAAGGTGTCCCATACTCACTCCCTCTCTGTCCCTTGAGGATAAAGTATGCTGCACAGGACAGAGCTAACTGAGGAGGACCTAACGGAAGCAAAAAGAGGAAAAAAAAGTTGTAGGAGAGATACTATGATGTATCCAGCCATTTCCTCTCTTGCTCTGTTTCTCAAAGGTCTCTGTGGGTTGGCTTCCTGCT